>NC_051283.1:10788436-11083436 GCF_015220745.1 Sebastes umbrosus
AATATATAGATATATCTATAGATATATATCTCTATAGATATAGATATATCTATAGAGATAGATATAGATATAGATATAGATATATCTATATATCTAGATATATCTATAGATATATCTAGATATATATCTATAGAGAGAGAGAGAGAGAGAGAGAGAGAGAGAGAAGTTACCAGTATTGTCACTGTAAATTACAAATGTTGAAGGGAAAAAAACAAACAAAACCCCGAGCATAATAAGCCTGTGCGGGAATACTCTGGAAAACATGAGGACCTGCTGGTGTCACATGTACATGCTAGTGCACAGTATGCTGTCAAAACTATCACTCACAGATGTTATCAAAATGGTTCATGTGTTCCTTTCACATAAAATTCACTAGCTCAATGATTTCCAATAGAAGAATAACAACAGACTGAATAGTATTCTAGTAACACTAAAGTGTAACACTATGGGGTTTGAAGAAAAGAGCTAACATAGCTATGCTAACGTTAGCGCTGTGCCTAATAACTATGACTATTGAAGTGTGTCATCTTATGGGTGATGACTTATAACCTCCTCTGAGTCGTTTAGTAGTCTATTGGCAAGATTACAATCGACCTAGTAGCCACCAAATAGCAGCGAACACAGAGCTAACGCTGCATACCGTCTGAAACCTCCACGAGCTAGCGTTGCATTAGTAGCTAAACAGTTTGCTAACGTTACTGCTAACACCTGACATTTAAAGAGATAAGGGAATTTAAGCAATTAGTCAATAAGCAAGCCACCAATCTGGACATAATGGTTAATATCCTGTATGTAGAGCAAGGTTAAGCTGTAACGTTACGCGTGTCTTCTTAGCTAAGACGGCTAACAGCGCGGTGCTAACGGAGCTAGCTGTTAGCCACGTTTCTTTAAGTTGGCTAACAAATGGTTGAGTAAGATTCACGTTAATACACATTGTTAAAACACGAAACACAGTCTATATAGTTTGATGACAGGTTAATATAAAGTGAACTACCGTGAATTAGCATCTTGCGCCACTACGTAGCATCGTTAGCTTCCTAGCTATTAGCTAGCTGGTTAGCTAAACAACAGTGACAGGATGGTTTTATAATCATTACTAACTGATGTCAGCTCGAGCTTTGACCACGTGAACACATTATCTCTACTCGAGATTTTGCCAAACAGCTTACCCATTATGTCGTATATCGTTTGAGTGTATCAGGTCGTGAAGATGTGAATCAGTTTTAAATCCTTTCTCTCTCTTCTAGCTTTCCACAGTTTGCTCCTGTAAGCAGCAATATGTCTGCCGGAGCCGGAAACGTCAACATATAGCGACGACTTCCGGCCACCAGAGGACGCACCAGCACCACAAAACACCTCTCCTTCAACAGAGGATACAAGATAGCCCCCATATAATACCAAACATATTACATATGTTACAGTACATTAGGGATGTCAATCCATTCAAATATGTAATCGTGATTAATATTTTTTTTCCCCCGTTCAAAATGTACCTTAAAGGGAGATTTGTCAAGCATTTAATACTCTTATCAACATTTTAGGGCTATTTAGGTAGTCAACAAACAAACATAAAGTACCTGACACATAAACTTTAGTAACAATTTGAATTATAATCATTTTTTGGAGGTTTAAATTGCTGGGGTCAAATTGACCCCAAGGATAAAAGATGTTAATAAATTTGAAGGTAACAGGAGGGTTAAGGGAGATTTGTCAAGTATTTAATACTCTTATCAACATGGGAGTGGAGAAATATGCTGCTTCATGCAAATGTATGAATATATTTATTATTGGAAATCAATTAACAACACAAAAAAGACAAATATTGTCCAGAAAATCCTCAGAATGGCTTCTTTCACAGTGTTATATTATTATAGAATATTATATTATTCTGTTTATATCACAAACAAATTCATGTAAGAGTATTTTAATGTTGCAGTTCCTCAATGTGGAGATACATTGTATACTACTGGTTAGATAAGTAGTATAGTGCTACTGCATCATAAGTCTATCATGTTATTTATTATTTATTAAATATTTAATAGGGATCGCTTGATGGTCCATGATTAATTGTGATTAATTGCACATTTTGTATCTGTTCAAAATGTACCTTAAAGGGAGATTTGTCAAGTATGAGTGGTCAAATATTTTTGATTTATACAAATGTATGTACATATTTATTATTGGAGATCAATTAACCCTCCTATTATCTTTGGGGTCAATTTGACCCCATTCAATGTTTAACGTCTCTAAATAAATGATTGACATCATTTTTTTTGCTTCATATTTAATGACTTTTCCTAATTTAATGGGGATAACTGGGTAGACATAAAATTAAAATGATGATCTGTTTTCAATGTCCTGTACACATGCTGTACGCATCGGTGTTCTTTGGGGTTAATTTGACCCCAGGCTGTTTTAGCTGTCTAAAACATATAAGAAATATCAACATTTTACACACATTTGTTTTGGATGATATTGAGGTCACTATAACATGCAACTTTATAATCTTCAAAAAGCTTTGGGGCCCTAACCTAACATAACCATAACTGTAGTAGTGCGAGAACCACTGATGGAGGAGGGGAAACATCATTCTCACGAGAACTTTGATATTTCCCCACGCTTTGGGGGTGGCAAAATATGGTTCCCGTGAAGATATTGATTTTATTTAAAGGGCTATTTAGGTAGTCAACAAACAAACATAAAGTACCTGACACATAAACTTTAGTAACAATTTGAATTATAATCATTTTTTGGAGGTTTAAATTGCTGGGGTCAAATTGACCCCAAGGATAAAAGATGTTAATAAATTTGAAGGTAACAGGAGGGTTAAGGGAGATTTGTCAAGTATTTAATACTCTTATCAACATGGGAGTGGACAAATATGCTGCTTCATGCAAATGTATGAATATATTTATTATTGGAAATCAATTAACAACACAAAAAGACAGATATTGTCCAGAAAATCCTCAGAATGGCTTCTTTCACAGTGTTATATTATTATAGAATGTTATATTATTCTGTTTATATCACAAACAAGTTCATGTAAGAGTATTTTAATGTTGCAGTTCCTCAATGTGGAACCTATTTTAGATACATTGTATACTACTGGGTAGATAAGTAGTATAGTACTACTGCATCATAAGTCTATCATGTTATTTATTATTTATTAAATATTTAATAGGGATTGCTTGATGGTCCATGATTAATTGTGATTAATTGCACATTTTGTATCTGTTCAAAATGTACCTTAAAGGGAGATTTGTCAAGTATGAGTGGGCAAATATATTTGCTTTATGCAAATATATGTACATATTTATTATTGGAGATCAATTAACAACACAAAACAATGACAGATATTGTCCAGAAACCCTCACAGGTACTGCATTTAGCATAAACATATGCTCAAATCTTAATATGGCAAACTAAAGCCCAACAGGCAACAACAGCTGTCAGTGTGTCAGTGAGCTGACTTGACTATGACTTGCCCCAAAACTGCATGTGATTATCATAGAGTGGGCATGTCTGTAAAGGGGAGACTCGTGGGTACCCATAGAACCCATTTTCATTCACATATCTTGAGGTCAGAGGTCAAGGGACCCATTTGAAAATGGCCATGCCAGTTTTTCCTCCCCAAAATATTGCACAAGTTTGAAGCGTTATTTAACGTCCTTTGAAACAAGTTGGTATGACATGTTGGTACCACTGGATTCTTTAGGATTTCTAGTATTTTCACTCTAGCTTTAAAACTGAGCCCCTACAACCTCTGAAAGATCGATTGCGTTAATGCACTAAAGAAATTAATGATGTTAAACGATTTTGCGTTGACGTGTTATCGCGTTAACTTTGACAGCCCTAATATATACAGTATATTCATAATCAATTTAGAACTGGATTAATTTAATTATCAAACGGATACATGAATAAAAATTGCTAAGCTGAACAGTTCATTCATGCATTCAGCATTAAAGTACCACACCAGTTATTAGGGGAGGGCAATGGGACCTGATTTTACATTGCAGTCTTCTTCAAAAGTCACTGTTTCTCACTAATCTCACTAATTGCATACCCTCTGTTGGCTTTAGAATATTCTTGTGGATCATTCGATCATTCCTTGTGTGTGAGAGAGAGATTTGTGGGAACCATTTGAATACTAATGTATGATTTTCACCTCACGGGACACAAGACTCGGAGAGACAAAACTGTTAATGGATTGGATTGATCAGATTGAAAGCAGAGACTAAAAATGACATTGTCGTTGAGCAAATATGGCAACCACTTTCCATTAGGGAAGAGTGGAGCTGCATGGGGTCGTGTCCATAGATCCGTCCCTTCCACGCTTCCCATTCATTGTCTACGTAAGCAGCCGTGCAATGCATTCTGGTAGCGTTGTGGCGCGATTTGAGAGATATGGCGTCACATTAGCCGCTCCTCATTTGTATAAAGTTGAGGTTGAGGCTACTTCAAATCAGGGGCGTCCGGCGCGACTCGCTGCCTTTGGAAACTCCTGAGAAACTTTTAAACTAATCATTGTCGATCTAAAAAAAAAAGACAGATTCAGCAACTGCATGGCGTATTTTTAGCATAAAATCAAGTCAATTTTATTTGTATAGCCCAATAACACAAATCACAAATTTGCCTCAGAGGGCTTTACAATCTGCACAGGGTACGACACCCTCTGTCCTTTACAGTATGACCCTTTCATCGGAAAACGTAACCAAAAAAAACTTTTTGGCATGGTTCAGATACCTCACTGTGTTGGATCTGCTTATCTCCCTCTGGTTTTGAAATGCTCTGTTTTTGTGTGTGTGAACGGCCATGGTTCCCCAGTGTTTTTCTCAAAGTGAATGTGACAGAGTAATACAGGTGAGGTGCATCCGTGGTCAATTTGCTGGGAGCAGGTAGTGGTAAATTACTGCACTATATTGTGATACAGCATTGTCCTCTGACATGGACCCCCGAGGGGGCCTGGGGAGATACACCAGAAAAAACTTTAGGGGGCAATGTTGTACAAATAAAATGGAGGTAATGGGGCATTCACTGCTGTCAGGCTGGCTCCTTCCCCTATTAGAAAGGGTGCCGGAGGTCAAGTCAACTGTAGCACAACTGAGATGCTTTCCCATGATTACAATTTCTGAGCAGACAAGAACCAATATTGTTCATAGATCCATGCTCTCACGGAGCACCCATGGGCTCTGGATTGAGCTTCACTGAGAATTCACAGCCTTCAGCAGGTGTGCTGGCGCAGAGATGAATCAAAAGACGCTGCTTGCTGGATAGCAGCTCTCCACTGGTATCAAATAACACAAACACACACAGTGCCATTTCCAGTCTGCAGGGCTGTAGCTGGGGCTCATCGAATCTGATTTCAGAGGGCCTCCTTTGTGAGTTCTTTACCTTTCTCATTTCTAGGCCTGCTGAAGCACATCATACAGCAGCCAACACTTTGCAGGGAAGCAAAGGCTATCCATTAGTCAATGCCACAGAGTAAAGACTGCCTCTGTAATGGAATCATAAGAGCCGAGCAAAGCACATAACCGAAGGGTTTTAAACTACAGTAAAGTAGACAGGGCACGGTCACTTCTGCTGTAGCCTCCCACTCACCATCAGCTCCTAATGTAGATATAATAAACACTACAATCAATACGCTCTTTATTCAACCAAATTCAAACAAATTAAAATGAAAAAAAAAAAGAAAAAGGATCTAAATTAACAAAAAGGAAGACCTCTCTTGCCGACCTCATTAGTGGCCATTGCCTGTCAAGCCTGAGTCAGCGATATTGAAAAACCGCACTGCATTTTGAACAAGCAAATTAACAATGCTGCTACAGCATGATGAGAGCAACAACTATGTTGATCAAGTGCAATTTCATCAAAATTAGTTTTTAAAAGACAATACAGCGGTTCTTAATTATATTTCTTCTGCAGAAGGTTGTTTTTGGGAACCTTTTGTCCAGATTTTGCAGCATTTAAAAAGAGCTTTGTGCACATCTCTGTATGCTGAATGCTTTTTTTGACTGTAGACATAAATCCTTTTCATTTGTAGGGAGACTGTACTTTATCCAGCGGAGAGATTTCATAGGCAAATGTCTTCCCGGTTTTGCATCGTGCTCCTGGCAGTATATCCATGATAAAACATCAAGCAGGACTCAGATCTCTGCAGGTGCATACCGAAACAAGAAAAACATATTTTGTCTTCCCAGACAAAAATAATATATACCACATAAAGAGGCAAACAAAATGAAGGAGCATGTTTGCAGAGTAAAAACTCAATTATGAAGAGTCAAAGGCAGTTTAGTTTTGATTGTGCTTATTTGATTGTGCAAATATACCCAGTCTAAACTGCTCCTTAATTCAATTACACCCAATATGATAATAAGGCTAGTTTGCTGAAATGTGAGAATGTGGTTGGGCTGCCCATGGGAGGGAGAACATCTGCAAGGCTCGGTGCTGAACGCTTTGTGTGAGAGTAATAAAGGGTGAGAGAGATAACGCCATGGGGAGGATAGTGTGCGGAGAGAGCAGTGTGTCAGTGCATGTGGGGCGTGAATGGAAAAGAGGAGATATGTCTTCATAACACAGTGTTGAAAATCCATTCAGCGTTGTCCATTCCTTACTTTTTTATCTGACGACGGGGGCCCTCTCTCTCTCTGTCTCCCTCTCGCTTTCTGACATCTAGCAGGTGGCGGGGCCGATAAGTAGAAGATGCTGAGTAGGTGATTTTTAGAATATTCTTGTGGATCATTCGATCATTCCTTGTGTGTGAGAGGGAGATTTGTGGGAACCATTTGAATACTAATGTATAATTTTCACCTCACGGGACAAAAGACTCGGAGAGACAAATCTGTTAGCGGATTGGATTGATCGGATTGAAAGCAGAGACTACAAATGACATTGTCATTGAGCAAATATGGCAACCGCTTTTCAGTCGGGAAGAGTAGAGTTGCGTGGGATCTCACTTTACATGTTAGGGTACACAGATGCGTCCTTTCCATGTTTCCCATTCATTGTCAGCAGCCGTTCAATACATTCCGGTACTGTGGCGGCACAATTCGAGAGACAGGGTGCTACGTTGGCCGCTCCTTATTTGCATAATGTTGAGGTCTAGGCTACTTAATGCAAATCAGGGGCGTCCGGAGCGACTCGCTGCCTCTGGAAACTCTCAAGAAACTTTTAAACTAAACTTTGTCGATGTAAAATAAAGACGGATTCAGCAACTACATGGCTTATTTCGGCGAACTATTTTCATAATATAAGAAAAAAACAAGCCGCCACGTTGGACCCGGTTTGGAAGCTGGGAGCAGCAGCCCATGAAGGAAAGTGTTCGTCCAATCAGGTGCCTTGTGTCTAGTGGCAGCCATCAAGTGTCCAATGCTGGGAAGTGAGGCAATCCCTCGTGTTCAAAAGCGCCCCTGTCGACATGTACCATTACCCTTTAACTGGGGTGTCCTGGTGTGATCATCTTTCTTAAACCGCAATCCAATCAGACACAGAGTGATTGGATTGGAGTAGACAAAAAAGACAAGGCTGAGCTGCTCTTCCTTCCGGGGAAGGCATCTCCTGTCTGTGACCTCTCCATTACCATTGAGAACTCGCATCCAGAATACAGCAGCCCGGCTGGTCTTTCTCCCTGACTACCTCGGTCCTCCGCACCCGGCACTGGCTACAAGTCGATGCTCAACTCCAGACACTGGTACTTGCCTACTGTGCTGTGAATGGCTCAGGCACATCCATAAAATACAAATTTAAAAACTCTTTCTCTTATTGTCTCTAATGTATGATTCTTGCATTTTTTGGGTGCAAAAAATTCCACATGGTTGAATGCACTTATTCATAAACTTTATTTCAGACCCATAGGTCCATATCAGTATAAATAAACATGTTTGCCTTGTCTCTTTGATCGGACGACACTTCGTACAAACTTTCGTTTCAAACATATTGAACCCTTAACTGCACCTGAGTTAAGGGGTTGAAATGAGAAAAAGATCTGGTGAGAGATCTTTTACTTATTTTGGTCACCACCAACTACAACTACTTATACATGAAAGCATCAGTAATAATAATTCAATAATATAATACATGATAATATAACACTCACTTGTAGGTATAGTATAGTTTATGTCGATTTTTCTGATAACTTCTGTACTTTCACTCGAGTAAAGTTAGGAATGCAGGACTTTTATTTTGAGTATTTTTACAGTGAGCTGTTGCTACTTTTGCTGAAGTAAAGAATCTGAATACTTTTCCACCACTGTCTGTCTTTATGTAAATCCATCCTGGAGAAAATTTGTGATGAATCTAGGGACCCAAAGCAGGTTTACACACTGGGAATGTAACAAGCCAACTTTTTCTCTCCCAATACAAGTTCCAATACCTCAACTCATGGTTGAGGGTATCTATGAATACCAAGTACCGATCCAATGCCAGTCCTCTCTTTTTGCTGAATTTAACTCTGTATACGTCATTGCGTAGGACTCATTGGAATCATTCTTATGTAACATAAGGCCAGCGATTGCCACGACAAAGAAACTTTATTTAATGCCAATGCCGATACCCAGTTCAAGTCAGTATTGGTGCCAATACTTACTCACATTGGTGCATCCCCAATACAGACCCCCAAGTAATATTCTTTGGGGGCCCAAGACTCTTACCGACATCCATCCTCCTGTGCATCCCAGTCTATATGCAGCGCTTGGTTGCTGGATGGCTCACCAACCGAAACAAATTATCCTGTGAAATGGCACGGCAATGTCACAGCGTGGGCTGAGGTGGCAGCGGTAATGCACCAGTCTGATGCCAAAGAGTCAGAGAGAGGTAGACACAGAGCGGTGGGGGTGGTAATCTTGCATCAGAAAACACTTACGGATGCCAGCAGAGTAGATGAAGCAAAGAGATCAATATGGCAAAGTCATTGTACACACTGTAATTGATGAACACGTGGCTTGCGAGGACTTCCTCTCGACCCTCTAAACCATACAGGCTAATTTCAGCCCAATCGAACCGGCTCAATAAGGCCTATTAACTCAAAGTGCTTTTATTTACCTACGATAGGCCTCGCCATTGGTATTGGAGCACGTGTGTATCTTTATTTTTAGACTTTCTATAAGTAACACACAGCAGCAAAGGGCTTTAAAGTCCTTGGGAGATTCCACCGTGTCTATTCCTTTTCTATTTACAATACAGCACATTCAGCTCTGCTGCCGCGTAATAATCCCTGAAATACCAGCTCTCTCAACTTCTTGTCATGCCTCCTCTGCAGAAAATGTAACACAGAAATAAAAATAGTCTTCAAATTATTCAGCTTTGACTCCGGCTGGGATACTTTAATTAAAGCCGTTTGATGTTTGCTCTCGAGCATGTTGAGACCCAGTATGGCTGGCTCTGATGTAAGAATAGGACAGGAGTGACCATAAAGGTGATGTGTATGGCAGTGTATGTGCTGGAGCACCTAACTACCTCACTACGGGGCTTTCACAGCCTCCCTGCGGTGGCCATAAATCCACCCCTGTGATTGGAGAGAGGAGGTAATGAGGGGCCTGGTGCACCATGCGGCCACACACACAACCACTTGCAGACATCCGAACGCACACGAATTTCTCCGTAAATAACACCACCACTGACCCTGACAGCGGTCTGATCCTCTTGGTCTGCCACAATCACCTTCCTCCAGTAAATCTATCTAATTAACTTCACAGCTGAAACCAAAGAGCCTCTCCTCCAGTCAGTCAGGTTTCTGCAGTGTAATAGTTTCTGACAGGACAGAATTAACCGAATAAAATTAAGTCTGTTCTTGCTCTTCTCTACAGTATTAATTGTTGTTTTCAAAAGTGCTGGACGTGTCGAATTGATGGCCACAGAAAACAATTTACTTCTAGACAGACAAATAGCTTTTAAGTTAACTTCAAATGGCAAGGCCTGAATTTTTTCTGACAGCGTGTCACTTAACAGGATGTATTTCCGTACTGTGCATAACGCCGCGCCGCCTTTGCTTGTTTTTAATGTGCTCTATTATTGATGTTACAGGCAGATTGAGTAGAAAATAGGGGAAAAAAACAGCACAGCGTGATGATAAGTGGATTAGCAAATTGCCTCCGTGCCCTTTCACAGGCCTGAAACGTGCCTTTCTTGTTCTTTACTTTTGACTCGGACCAAACCAAACCCCAACCTCTGCTGACCTTTCGCATGTAGCATCTGAGTAATTGAATGAGAACCTGGATAAAGTTAATTGGCTGTTTCCTTATACTCTGAAAGCTGCTGATAATTAATCAGAGAGAACAAAAGCCACTACATCACCACCTAATTATGGGTGAGCACTTGGCAGGCTCGACACACAGGATCCTCGTTGGTGTGTTCCTTCTTTTATCTGCAGCATGTTTGTGTGTGTGTCTGTTTGTGTATCACGCCAGCATTTGTTACCTGAGGTTCTGCCTCATTACATACTTAATAATAGGTTTTGATTACAGCAAGCAAAACATTGTTGTGACATATTTTGGATATTTGGAATCATTTCTCAAAATCTAATTACCTAATTATTACAGAGTGCCAACGAAAAGTGTGAGCGGGCTTTTCATAAATTAAAGAGGACCTATTATGTTTTTGTGCTTTTTGTCTTTCCTTTGGTGTTACATAGTTTTTTTGTGCATGTAAAAGGTCTGCAAAGTTACAAAGCCCAAAGTCCACGCCTAAGGGAGTTACTCTCCCCCACAGAAACACTGCTCCAGAACTTTTTCTTCCGTAACGTGGTGATGTCACCAAGTAACACATTTGCATTATACTGTACCTGCCTAGCCGCTAGTTTGGCACGCCCTCAAACAAAGCTAGTTAGAGCGGAGCTGGATTAGAGTCTGAAGAGTTTGGTTCGGTTGACCAGTCACAACGGAGTGGGCCAGCTGACCAATCGGAGCAGACTGGGCTTGACTTGGAGCTCAAACGGAGCATTTCAGACAGAGGGTGAAAAGAGGTGCTGCAGCAAAGTCAGTGTGAGAAAAGTAATTGGGGTTTTTTTTAACAATAAAGCATGTAAACATGTTCTAGTAGAAACTTAAAACACAAGTATGCACCTGAAAATGAGCGTAATAGGTCTTCTTTAAAAACTCCAGCTCTGACTTTTGTTATTGGGAAATGATGATTAGTTGAAAGGGAAGCTTTATCTCTTCACACATGCAGGACTTTTTATCCCAGTGTTTTTTTACACACTGCCAATGTATAAAGTATTCAATCATTGTAAAAACTTGTGTTTAGTGATTATAAGGTAAATGAATGTATCACAAGCTCAGCCTTTCATTGAGTATAAACAGACAAAACCAGGCAAGGCGTGTGAGAATAGATGTTTAGGAGATATGTTCACCATCTTATTCATATAGTGCAGTTCATACACTTAATTTTAAAGATATTTACCTGTAGGCCTACATGCATTTAAAAGAAAAAAACAAACAAACAAATAAAAAAAAAAGTGAATCTTAAAAAAAGCTATACTTTGATTCCCAATTCTAACTGCAGCTGTTGTAAATGTTACCATGTTAGAAATGGAAACATGACACCTGGGTTGTCACGCCTCTTTTCTGGCGCAATGCTATGTCATGCGTGTAAGTGCATATATATTTAATAAAATCAACAGGGATTTGGACAATTATTAGAATTTATAACATACAAAGCATACAATTAATGTGCTCTCCTAAAAGCCACCAGACTTCAGTCAGACAACAGCAATTTTACCTCGCTGATCACTGTAAAACACACTTCATTCAAACTCGCCAGAAACTACATAAAACTCATCAAAACCGTCTTTGTTATTCTTTCCACTGTTCCAACAATCACCAACACTGCTTTGAGAGTTTGAAAGAGAGACTGAATAAGTAACGGATATAAAAAAAGTAATCCGTGTAAAAATGTTTTTGTTTTTCTAACCATTTTCCAGGGCATTCATGACGTAGAATGCAACACACCACATAAAAAACACAAAGGCATACTCATCTATTGGCAATGGGAAATGAGTCTATCGCTTGTTTTTAGTTTTGTTTGTTTCTGTGTTTAAAAAACTGCATATACACGTTCATTTTGGTGGGAAAGGGGCATCAGATTTAGCAGAAAACGCTCTGCTGTCTGAGGGCGCGATTCTGCTGCGATATCTAATACCTGGAAATACATACATGAACATTAGATCTTAGTTAAATCAACAATATGAAGGAGGAGGTTGTGGTGGCGGAGGGAGCTGCGACGGCGCCACAGTACCAATGATAAGTGTAATGTTATAAAGGGAAAAAGTGACGGTTAACACAATATTGATTTGTTTTATTTGATTAATAGATGTGTTTGTGTCTGTACTCCTTGCAAAGATAATTATAACCACAAGATGTAAGATGATCAAACATGCATTGATCATTTCCTTCTAGCTGTTAGAGGAAATACAATTAGGTTCATACTTAAAATCTTTCCTATTTTCCAGTTAAACTGTCTCTCTGCAAAAAGAGAAATGCAAGCAATTTGATTTGAAAACCTGATCAAACTCCTATAACACCAGTTATCTGCACAGTGAAGTGGTTTTGTGTTCCTCTAAAATCAAATGACTCTTCCCCTGGTGAAAACATTTTGCATCAGATGTTCCTGCGCTCTGGTTTGGAGTAATGGTTATGTCAATGCAAAAAAAAAGACATCACCACTTTGTCCAAAGTTTGCAAGAAGTAGAGGCCAACACTTCTTCATTTGCAAGATTATTGAATTCATTATCTCAACGTGTCAGTCCCTGTTATGACTGAAAATCATCTTTTAGATGCCCCATGATGGGATAAATAACAGCATTCCTTTTTATTAGAAACTGTCTGTCTTATCTTTGGAACGGTTTTGTTCCATAATCAATTAATTAATCATTTTACCATCAGAGGCTTCAGTCCCATGTCTGATGTTGTCGTCAGCTTTTATTTCATTATTTCTTTTCTATCTTCCAGATGATAGCAGACAAAGTCATCTTAAAAGTGAAGAATATTTTCCTCTCTCTGTCTTCCTGTGGCATCAGCCTTTTATTAAGGGAGGTAATATCCGCCATACCATAGAGCCAATATTCCATACACCCCTCCCCACCGCCTCTTATTCCCTTTTTTTTTAGCGCTCACACACATACCGACACACACACACACACACACAGCATGGCAGGAGCTCCATCTTAAAGAAATGAGGGGAGCTGGGGAGCAATTAGATTCAGCTGGAGACTTTTTAATGTGAATTCCTCTCCAATGCAGCGTCGCTTTCCTCTGGAGAAATCTCAAAGTCAAATACAGGATCTTTGATCATTTACAGCCATATGGCATTGCGAGGCATGGACTAACATGGTGTGCGTGTGTGTGTATACGCGTGAGCTCTGACAATGCCTGCAAGGTCAAATAATGCAAAACTCATTCAAATGGCGTACCTTCCCCAGGTGGAGACTCAACCAAGGAAGTCACCAATGAGGTGTCACTCCAAGGTTGTTTCCTAAAATATCAGCAAAATGAACTTATGAAATTAGTGGTGTCATTACACTGAGAAAGTCAATACTGATGTGACCTTTGAGATGAAGAAGTCAGCGAGTACTCAAGTTGGTCTGGACCATAGAGACTCTACTGTATCTCCCTGTTAAGGATAGGGTCTTTAGAGGCCTGAAGAAGTTAGTCATTAGAGGTCGACCTACTTTCCTGAACTAATATGGTGAGTTGAGGAGGAGGTGGAGGTAAGGTAGGTGCAGAGAAGTGTCCTCTGACACTGGATTAACCACAGCCTGCCTGGTTACTGATGGACTACTTCTGCACACACAGATGTGGATGTGGTCATACTGTTCGCCGTTCGTAACTACGAATAGTAATGCACTGTAATTTGTATATATCCCACGAAAAAAAATTGTATTTAATCCACCTAATCGTGAACCAGGAAGTATAAAGAGTGACAAATGCAGCGTAGGGAGGATGTCGAGGTGGACGGGCAGGTCAAAAAACACCAGACTTTCGCCCAGGAGACCGGTGTTCGTACCCCATGTGAAACCACAAGTCAACTCATGTAACTTCCCTACGCCACTTCCGGAGTTAATTTAACCCAAACCACAATATTTTCCTAACCATAACCAAGTAGTTTTGATGCCTAAACCTAACCATGTTGTTTCCTGTGAAGACGGAAGTTTATTTTGAAAATACTGGAGCGGAAATTGACACTTGCGTCACGTGTTGCTGGACATTTGTTGGAAAACACATGAAAAATGAGGAATAACCTTTCATAAGATATACGAACTGTTGTATGAGGATACGTTGATGTAGTAGGTTGGGCTGTAAGACTGCAAGGGCTGAGGATATGGGGATACAGAGATCTGTGTGCATTAATGCAAAGTAAATACTACTAGGCTCATTTTTAAGTATGGCTTTTTTTTCATACTTTCTTGAAAAGCAATATTGTTTGTTCATATGATTCCATTTTCTAGATTTTGTGTCTGTTTTCTAATATTTCTTAATGTCAGACATTGAATGATAAATTACATCGAATTCATTTTATAATGATAGACTGTGAAAATATCAGGGACGATCACAGAAAATTGGTTGTAGTTATATGTTGTAGTTTGTAAATCAACGTATCCTCATATAGCGGTTCGTATGATACATTACGAAAAGTTATTCCTCATTTTTCATTTTCCTTCGAATGTCCAGCAATACGTGACCCCCGTGTCGATTTCCGCTCCAGTTTTTTCAAAATAAAAGTATTTAGTCAGGTTTAGACCGTGTAATCATTTTATTTGGGCCGAATTACAGTTCTGCGAAAGCCACAGACAATGGATTTTTTTCTTTAATAGTCAGTATTTGACTTATTGATTGCTGTCAGAATGTAATGAGAATTTCAACAAATATAACAAAAAATGTTTTTGAAGAAGATTACAGTACCAGTTATCTTTAAATTATATCCTAAATGTTACCTAACATAGAAACAGGAGACTCTCCTGGATAATGTAACAATCATATAGGTTTATGTTGTGACCACCACTTTAAATTATTTCAACAATGTTTCAGAGAAATCATGTTGTGTCCGTCATTTTGGCATGGCGGATAGCTCTTAATACTATAATAACCATGAGCCTCAGCCATCATTGCCATGCAGAAGAAGCCAGTCAGAGGTACAAATCAGAGTGGTAGCAAACTCAAAGCGTTTAGAACAAAGTTTAGAACAAAACTGCAGAGTTGGTGAATTCATCCAACTTTTACCCAGAATTTAAAACTGAGTCTGTGGCTCTTGTGTTGTGTAGCAGACTGATGTCTGGCAGACCAGAACGGTATTCAAAATAATGCAAAACTAAGGGGCACCATCATGAAACCAGAAAATATGAAATACTAATTTCTTCCTTTTGGTGTTTGATTTTTTTCTCAAGTGAGAACACAGGTCAATGGATTTACAGAGCAGATATGTATGCTGTGGCAGACAAAACAATACAATTTAATTTCAGTTGGACTTTGAGGTTAGGAAGAGATCGTGGTTCCAGTTAATTAAAAAACACAAACATTAATTGCAGGTTTTTGACAGGATGCAAACTCTGACCTCCACACCTTTACTTTCCGCCTCAACGCATACTCTTAAGAGCATACCTTTTCCTGTATTAGCCATTGGACTTAAATAGTGAGACACAGTGTTTTCCTCACCACTCTTTCTGCTCTCAACCATCTTCTCATTGATGCTTTTTGGCTGGACCGCAGAGGGCCAGCCCTACAAATGCAAACATCTGTCACTGAGTGACTGACTAAGTGATGAAGTTACACTATTGGTCGACTGAGTGTTGGAGTTTCCTCATTGGCCGTTGCTCTTTCAAAATGAAAAGGCGAGGAACAGTCCTTTATGCAAATGAGCCTGTCCAGCGCGATGCGTCTGGCTCACGAAACTTGGACCAAGCTGTCAAACTAGGCGATCTAGTTCTAAAATGAAACGAGACTCAGCAGTGGCATAGCCTATTTCTTGCTTAAAATGTTTTCAGAAGTAGATTTTGGTGGATTGTTTAGACGGAATAACAGAAATTTTACGAGCAGGCCGTCATGTTGTTTCCTGTTTGAAATGGCAAGCAGAAAACCAGGGACCAATCAGGTGCATTCAACGATCGGGTACGTCACCGCTTGAACGGTCAGTTGAGTAGAGCAGCGCGTCCCCTAGTGTCCTCGTCGGACCTGGTGGACATGTACCACTGGATTTAACATTATAGACATGACCATTGACTATTTTTGCAACAATTTAGCGACAAATTCACAGACTGACCATATTATACGGTCCAGACATATACTCGGTTTTGATGGAGTCTTGTTGCCTCTGGCACCTGCTCACTGCGGCACTTCAATTCATTGCTTTAAAAAGTTTCCTTTCTCTACAATTTCCCTCACAGCAACTGTCAAATCTGTCTGCAGTTTAAAGAAAGACTTGAAGGTCAGAAAGAGTTGCTTTTTTTTCTCTGCTAATCCAAATTGACCACTGACGGTACACTGTTCAAAACAACCGTTTATAAAAGTAGTTAATAAATGTGTTTTATGCTAGGCATTAAGACAGTCTCAATATTGGTATTTATAATGATACTTCGCTGTTATATGTTGCTACAGCCGACACAGTGTGATAGGTCGAGAAATGAAAACTCTGTCTCAGACAAAGTAGATCAGTTCTATGTTAACATGATCAGCAAAGGCTTTGGCTTCTTTAATACTAGAAGTGTCAAGAATTTCAAACAATATAAAAAAAAAAAAAATGTCAAAGAGAATGAGAGATGATTTCACAAAAAAGTTCTCACGCATTGGAAATAAGTGGAATAATTTCTGCCATGCTTCACATGCCCATTCATCCCAGTGTAAAAAGACTCAATAGAAAAATAAATGACTTGTCAAGATAAAAAACTGCAGCGTAAATAACAGATAAGTGAAAGTAATTCTTGACAGTTGAAATAAAGACACAGCGTTTATAACAGAAACACAAAGATCCATTTAAAATATGCATCCTTTAGAAATCACTTTCAAAGAGTTCTCTGAAAAGGACTCCCCCGTCTTTACCTGTCAAAATTCTCTGAAAACAATTCTCTTTCATAATGTTTATGTTTCATGAAGTGTGGGTGAGATTAAAGTAAAGACATGCAGTTCTTTCTGGTAAACCGCAAGTTCTATATGAGTTTCTAAAACATTTGTCATACTTGTATTTTTAGATTGCGTTTTATGTGTAAATTAATTGTCTATATGTATTTCTGTTTGCCCGCTCGCTCGCTTGCCTTGAATTCCCCTTGAGGGAAAAATAAAGTATTTTTAATAGAATTGAATTGAAGACATGTGTATGTGTTTCACTATCTGCAAAGATGGAAGTACAGTAACTTTTGTATGTGAATTAGGAAGAGCTGAACGATTTTGAAAAAATACCTGATGGCGATTATTTTGACTGACGTTGCAATTGCAATTTTTAAATCATTATTCTCATTTTCATTGAAAAACATATTAAAATGATTATGGTGTGATTTTTGAGAGGATCCGTCATACAAGTTAAGCTCCAACATGCTAGATCCTACAATTCCCATAATGCAACAATAGCTTCTTTTCATTAGACCCTCCCAATCTGGACAATTTTTAAAAAAATCTATTCCCCTAATTGGTAGCACAGGCTTTCTGTTATAAATTGTAGTATCCCTCAAACTTGATTAAACCACAGAGGACAATTTTCAACTGTTTTCACAGGCTGACCAGGCTGTTCTCATAAACCATTCGTAACTATACCTACAAAAAGTAAATGCACTGTAATTCGTATTTATCCCATGAAATCAATTCGTATGTAATCCATGTAATTGTGAACCAAGTAGTATAAAGAGCAACAAATGCCTTGTAGGGAGGAGGTTGGGGTGGATTGGTGGGTCAAGATACACTGGAGTTTCGCCCAGGAGACCGCTGTTGGTGTCCCGAGTGAAACCAGAAGTCATTCTTGATTTATTTGTAACGTAACTTCCGTACTGAAATTACGGCACTTCTGGTGCGTACCTTAACCACGATCTTTTCCTAAACCTAATAAAGTAGTTTTGTTGCATAAACCTAACCAAGTCAATCTTTTCCTAAACATTAACTAACTTTGAAAAGACTGGAGCGGAAATTGAAGCAGGACATTCATAGGAAAACCCACAAAAAATTAGGAATAACCTTTGTGAGATATCTTAAGGAACCGGTGTATGAGGATACGTTGGGCTGAGTAGTCCAGTCTTGATGCTAAGCTAAGTTAACCATCACCTGCCTCCAGCTTCATATTTAACCCACACATATGAGAGTGGTATCCATTTTTTCATCTAACACAGCAAGAAAGCAATTAAGTGAATTTCCCAAAATGTCGAATTATTAACATGTTAACTGATCTCAATGTGTTAAATTTGGTTGAGTTCCTTTTTAACTTAAGTATATTTTGAAATGCAGCCGTTACAGGCTTCAATTAAGCTATCTATGAGTATTACAATACAAAATGGGCAATGGTAAATGACATGTGGATCAAACCTAAAATAACCCAACTTTAACATCATTAATGTAGGTATACTACATTCCATATACTAAATTCATCAATGATGCTGTTGTTGCATATGTTTTTGGTTATTCCCTCTGTTAAAAATGAAGTTGGCTAGCTTTGATGCATGGAGTAGAAAAAGAAACATTAATGTGGAGACATGATTGAGTAAAAGATTAAAATGACAAAGCCACATGCTGTCCCAATCAGCTTGAATTACACTGGAGGGATCATAATGGTACAATGTGTTCTCTTTAAACCAACTGAACTTAAATGCTCTCAAGTTCCCCTTCATTCCTCCCTTCAAAGCTCCTTTCTGTCTGCTTTTTCCTGTGCTTTATTGAAGTCATATATGCTTTAAAAAGGATACAGCTTTTTCCATTTAATAGACCAGTACATTTCTGCAAACATTCTGAATATCATTATAATTCAAAATATGTTTCTGTGGGTTTGAACAAAGCTTAATATGCATGTGTAATGCATTGAAGGTTCTCTGGTACTCAGAGGTTATAGAGTCTTTGGTATATGTTGCTTGAAGCAGATTTTAAATCAGCTACTTGTGTAGAAAATCTCCATAAATATGTTGTAAATTGAAGTAAAGCTAAAGCAATACTTGAGCAGGATGTTGCATTACTCTTTCTTCCAGTGAAATCTGTTATTTTATTTCTGTATGGATGTTGACTTTAAATACTCAAGGTCTGTGTTTATCCCTCAACACTGAAGGGATCTCATTCCAAGAAAGTGTCGTCAAGGCCTGCCTAGTGCATTTATAAAATCGCTGACTTTGTATGTTTTCGAGCACAGAGAGAGGTAGTAGCAAGGTATTAGAAAAATACTCTGTCTCTTCACTCCACGGAGACTTAAACTAAATTTACTATCTTCCGTGCAGAGCTACTGCTCCCTCCTCTGAGAGCAGAGAAGAAGGGAAAGAGAAAAGAGGATGAGAGACAGAACCATCCTAATCCTTAACAAGGGAAGTTGAGATAAACTTTTTTACCGTGAGTGCTTTTGTTTATGTGTGTGTATGTGCATGTAGGTGTGTCTGTTCCTCTGCCCTGTCTGGTTCCCCAGCAGCGCTGAGGTAGTATTAGTGAGACTGTCAGACCCAGACCGCATAACTGTGACCTGGATAAACCAGTGCAGGAAGAGGCCTCACCTCTTGTTAGTCTCAGCAGGACAGAGTCTAGCAGTTTGGTGACAGAGAACAACTGCTGCTGCTGCTTCACAGTCAGTGCGAGGATACAATCGCTCAGCGTGTCAGAGTTTCTGGTCCGTTCACAGACCAATTGGGGCGCTGAGCCATGCTCGCTCACACAGACACACACACACACTACACAGCATGTGTAATTTGCAAGAGATAAAAGATATCGTGCAGATATGAGCATGTGCATACACCAGCCTGATCTCACAGAAATACGTGAAATGACCGCGACCTGTTAATAGCACATTACATGGTGGTGGTAGGGAATGTGTTAAAATGATGTGCGTATGTAAATTACGTAATTTATTCGGCAAAGGTGTTTCCATAATCTAATTAGCGCATCAACTCGTTTTCAACAAGGCAAAAAACTACCAAACCTTTTTTTTTTCACGATTGAGGAAGTTTTATCGCATTTTGGCATTTCCATGCAGCTTTTCTAATGCGAATAAAAATATGTGAATGGAAACACGTTTACTGTGAGGACGGCACTTCTGGAATGCTGTCTGCAGTCACTAGGGCTAACGTTAATTTGTGCCTTTCATGTAATACCATTACATTTGAGTCACAGAGCAAAGCATCGTATTTTTCCAAAAAAAATAAATAAAATATTCGGCGAACTTTGAAAACCCCGGAATGTCATTTAACAACACTTACGACTGTTCTGAAGGTATCTCCACAACCCTCAAAGAACTTGTTTCTCAAGTTGCAACTGTATTTCCTAATCTAGACATAAAATATTAGAAAGGAACCAATAAAAAAAATCCATATATACTAAAACTGATAATCATAAAAAAATCTAATAAAATTTGGTTCATGTTGCACAAATTGAGCAAGCTATGTCATTTCATCCTGCCATCTTTTTTGGGGAGTTAAAAACTGCTCTCTCTCTTTTTTATCGGATGCTCAGCTCAATGGTGACCAGATGTGAATGGGTGAAATTTGGGACAGGGGAGTTGAGAGCGGCCGTGGTCACGTGTCAACGAACAATAGTAATAATACGCTTTCCTGCACACTTTGCAAATTGCTTAGTTTGGATCTTCGCAGCAATGATCCATGGGTATTTCCCTCCCCACTCGTCCCGATACCTGCAATAATTTTTGCTTTTTGGTCCCGGAACACCGGGCTCCATGTCAGCGATGGAAGGTTTAATTTCCCTCGATAAATGTTTTAATTCAAAGCATTGCTATGCGTAGTTGTTTATCAATTTGCGACACTACTGTACACGGCTAAAAAAATTGATAACGCACATAGTGGCCGTCTGTGGGCAACACCAAAATAATGTTTCACCAGAATCAGTATTGAGTGTTTTATCAGGCTATGACTAATCAAAATTTGGATTTAGTCAAATTTTCGGGACAAACAAGATAAGATTCGGGATTCGGGACAACTGCTCGTAATTCCTGACTATCCCGAATTTTTCGGGACGTCTGGTCACCCTACTCAGCTCTGTGACTTCAATGCAATGGTAGCCAAATACATGTCAGGCACAAACTTAGGCTAACGTTAAGCTACCTGTTGATGGCCAATCCATTTTTACTAACCGTGAATGGCTGTTTGTAAAACCACAATGTTTTGTTTTCCATTCTACCCGTTATGAAAGAGTATGTGACATGTGGGTATGCAGGATTTGGAGTCATTTAAAGGCACATTTGGATGGAGTAGTGTAATAAGTAATGTAGAGTGATGTAACCAATTACTTTTGCATTTTGAGTAATTACCTTTCCAATTTGAAATATTTAACATAATAATACATAATAAATAATTGATTACATTTTTCTAGTAACTCGCCCAACGCCGCCTGCAGATACTGACACACACATACAGTAGCACAGTATCTCTGAACAGCAGGGAAAAGTAGACCACTGGGAGACACACAAAGAAGTCAAAACACGGGGCAGCTAGCCTCCAGAAACCCTGCCTGCTGGAGAGCAGTGAGACAAAAGCAAAAAAATAACCCAGAGCCATTTCCCCGGAACCGCCACTGTTATTATCCCAGCGTCTTCACGGAAATAGACGTCCATTTCTGCGGGGGAGGACCAGGCAGGAGGGATGGAGGAGGAGGAGGAGGAGGAGGAGGAGGAGGAGCCCCCCCCCTCCCCCCCGCCTCCCCTAAAGCCTAAAAGGCCCGCTACGGTAAATCAGACGACTGCAGAGGCCACACACTCTGCCTCCTGCATCACACATACGCACGCCAACATGCACAGAAATAGACTGCCGGCAAATGCCTCCATGCATGCGAGCACACACACACAGTTCCTTTCTCACCTCTTACAGTAAAAGAGTGCCGGCTATCTCCCTGAGGGAAATAATCAGCTTTCCCGGCTTTTATCACCCCAACGGAGCTCATCCTTTTTTACAGATGGCTTAGATACACCCGACATTTCTCACACTATAAGATAAAGGCACGTGCTTAGTTTAGTCGGCGGCATGATATGAATTTATTGACTTACTTGGCCAATTATTGTGCATATGGATTAGAGAGCGTTACCTTTCCTCCATGGCTTTTCACCTTTTGCCATTTCTCCCTCCTTCTCCCTCGTATCATTATATCAACCCCTCTCACCTACCACCCCCCCGCCCCCCATCCTCCCCATCGGTCTTCTCTGCTTGGAAGCCGCCTCACCCCTTTCTCGTCTCATTCCCTCACTTTGTAATCCCCGCTGTCTGACCCTACACCTCTCCTACCCGTCTCCTTCCATCTTTCCCTCCATTCCGCCGCGACCCTTGACGGCCCCCCCTCCGCATCGTTTCCCTCTCCGCCGCAAACCTCATCTCATTTCCCTAAATCTCTTCCCATCCCTCCGTGTCTGCGTGCGTCCCCGCTGTGATCCTGGTGACATTTCAACAGTCACGCCTGTCACGCTACACAGAGGGGGGCATTGCCCTCCATGCACAACTCCGAGAACAGAGGCGCCATTAATACGGGAGCGTAATGCTCATACAAATGGAGGCGGGGGGTCTCATTAATGTACTGCCTTTTATTTGAGAATACGGCTTTGTACGGCGAGTGTATGTGTGTGTGCGTGTGTTTCATTGAGTATGCAAGGGCAGAAGAAGAAGAGACAGAGGGAAGCGGGAATGAAAGAGCATCTAATTACATGACAGACTTAGCCTCTGGATCTCTGTGATTGAATAGGGCATCCTTTCCTGATATTACTCCACAAAGCTTTCATAATAACCTCCCTCTATCTCGCATGCCCGTCACATTCTCCTCCACAGCTTGTGAATCCTCTGCAGCAGTGTGTGTGTGTTCAGCCACGTTGGCCCCACCAGGACTGCCAATTCTAGGACATGCTTCTCGCTCTGGTCCCCAGCCTTCCCCGGGCTGTCTGCCTGGGTTATATTAGCCCCCGATATATTGACCCAGCGAATGAGATGGGGCTTGGGTTTGTGTTTTTTTGTACGAGTCCTCAGGGGGATAACTAGATGTTACTCGCCTGCTGCTGTTGCTGTGCAGTGGATCTTACTTTTTCGGCCACTGGATAACAAGGTTGACTCTCTGCTGGAGGAACTCTCAGCTCTCTGCTCCGTCTGGCTAAACAGACAGCGCCTCGGCTACAGCAGACTCTGTGGGCGTTCAGCTGCACTCTGCTGCTTCTCTCTAGAGAGATACTTCAGCGTGTCGGCGGATGGTCTGGTGGGTGTGCGTACCGAAAAGGCCTCCACATACATATGCATGTGGCCCCTGAGGAGGTCTAGATTGCTGAATTATTACAGAATTATAGCCTGAGGGAAACAGGTACTTTGAAATGTTAAATATTTTCTTACATAAGTACATTATATATTCCAGGAGCAAACTTTTATTCCTCGACAGATGGATTATTTCCTCAGAAAATGGACTTATGTGCAAATAATTGACAAGTTCCCAGTTTGATCTGGTTCCTACCTGTCCCCTGGTGCGAAGCATCCAAACAGCTGTTGGACTCGGAAATTGGGATGCCAAGTGTTGAATCCATACACCAGGGCTGTCAAAGTTAATGTGATAATAATGTGTTATTGGAAACTTGATTTAATGACACTCATTTCTTTAACACATTAACGCAACTTGCGATTTTTAATTAACCTCTTAAAACTCGGATGGGCCGCCATCAGGCCTGGCCGCTTTTCGATCTTTCGGAGGTTGTAGTGGGCTCAGTTTTAAAGCTAGAGTGAAGATAGGGGCATCATATGAAACTAGAAAAACCTAAGGAATCCATTGGTACCAACCATGTAACCACTAGCTTGTGACAAGGGAGGTTAAATGCTCCAACCTAATGCTAAATTTTGGCGAGGAAAAACTGGCATGGCCTTTTTCAGAGGGGTCCCCTTGACCTCTGACATCAAGATCTGTGAATGAAAATGGGTTCTATGGGTACCCACGAGTCTCCTCTTTACAGACATGCCCACTTTATGATAATCACATGCAGTTTGGGGCAAGTCATAGTCAAGTCAGCACACTGACACACTGATGGCTGTTGCTGCCTGTTGGGCTGCAGTTTGCCATGTTATGATGTGAGCATATTGTTATGCTAAATGCAGTACCTGTGAGGGTTTCTGGACAATATTTGTCATTGTTTTGTGTTGTTAATTGATTTCCAATAATAAATATATACATACATTTGCATAAAGCAAGCATATTTTCCCACTCCCGTGTGGGTTCCCATTTAAGGTACATTTTGAACAGATAAAAAAATGTGTGATCAATTTGTGATTAATCGCCATTAACTATGGACAATCATTCGATTAAACACGATTAACTATTCAAATTGATTCACAGCCCTATCTGGAACCTAACTGGGTTAATTCAGAGCACTTGCAGGAATTCTAATTTATATATTGAGAGCATAAACTTCACAATGTTAGCAGGCAATCTTAGCCGTACAGCAACAAGCCAGCTGCCGCTACAAATAGTACGAGTTAATCCAAAGCCTTTGCACACAGACATTTGACAGACGAGATTTTAACTCTGTTTCATCTTCCATTCCCCATATCCGCTATCAGATCAAATTCCTTTCTGACATCTTTTGCTGTTTTTCCACAGAACTGGGGCACATTCTTTGATAAACAGACTGACAGATTGGATCTAAACCCAACAGGACCCCGCTGGAAAATGCACCAGGGTGCGTTCATTCTGAAAAATATCGAGGTGACTCAGGTCTGTCTCATGAACGCAGGTCATTTCTGCGGGAACCCGTTGTTTAGAATTAATTTCAGCACTGGAACTTCTCGTCACTCATGGCTCGTCAGCCTCCGGTGTTATTTTTCATCCATCTTTAGTTCCTCTTTTCGCAGCAAGACATGACATTTTCCAAAGAGGTTTTAATAAAACATTTTGTATCTGCCACAGAAAGGGGGCCACTAAGCCTGGAAAGCAGCTAACCTTGTTTTTGTGACAGGCGAGCAAAGCGTTGCAGAATATGACAGAGACGATTGCATGAAGAGCCTCAGAGGAAAGCTGTTTATATTTACTCCTCCGTACAGTTTTTGCCTTTCACAGATTTTCCTGTCTGCATTTCTTGGCCTCTGCCACCTCTCAAGGCTTGTCTCTCTTTTTTACCTCCATCACATTTTCTCATTTCTTCCCTCCGTCTTCTGAGAGCCCTCTGGTGTGCTGTCAAAGTCACCCTCGCCGGTCTGAGCTGAACACTGTATCCCTGATGTCTATGCAACAACAACAAAACAAACAAACTGCTTTTGCCCTGCACAGAGACATCAATTTACCCTCATCTTGATTTGGCAGTAATCGTCCCGACTGATGGCCAATCAAAAGCACATCACACACGGAGCGAAAAATAAATTAAAGTCCGCTCGGCCGTGCATTCCTTTTCAAAACCAATACCTTTCCGGTGAATGTCATGCTTCTGTTCGCAAAAAAAAAAGTCCAGAAAAGTGTTGGTGTCACAATAGATTTTCCTCTAAGAGGAGAAAAGATTCAAAAATAGATTTTTATCATTGAAAGGGCAACACTATGTGCTGGCTTCCTCTCTCCTTTCCCTAGATCACTAAAGGAAATTTAGAGACTCCAGTGTAGGTGTTTTCTGCAAGTAGGTCTCTCTGCGGACATAAAGTAGCTACAGTTAGGGTGAGGAAAAAGGTGTCGTAGTGAAGTGAGTCTGCAAGACTGAATCTGGACCCTTCTCACTTTCTGGTCTTGGGTTGGTGTATGTGTGTGGCATACGGGGCGTTGTTTTATGAGCTTTGGCATCTGCAGCAGCATGGAATAAATTACTGGCAGTGATATCACGTCGCTGACTATGAACTCTGTTTTCACAGAGGATTAAATTACAATCTAAGTCAGGTTTTTTTTTCTATTTTACTTTTTACATGTTTTCAGTAGTAATGCAGCATAATTTTATATGTAATAAAGGCATAATATCCAAGCTAAAGCATTCAATACTGTTGATCATATGTTACTGGAAATTATTTTTAGGTTTCGATGAATGGTCCATTAAATGCTTTTATGACTACCACTCTGCTGGAAATCAATTTCTAGTGGTTCCAGATCAGGTGCTCTTAAGTATAATACCCCAGCACCTATTGGGTCTATTTGCTCCTCTTCTGTTCACTATATACTGTACACAGGGTCTGAAATTAACTTTTTTCACTGCCTGCCACTGTGGCAGACAAGTATTGTTTTTGGTCTGCCACTCAGAAATTTTATCTGCCACTTTTGAAATCTCTGCGCTAAATGAAGGAATAACATTTTAGATCGGATGTCATTCAATGTTCGATATATTTTACAAAAAAAACATTATATATGTGGTAAATTGCAGTGTTCGATTACACCGTGGAGGGAGCGTACTGTACACAGTACTGTACTTTGTTATTGTCATCTATAGTGGTTATTTGCATAAAAACACACAATCAAATGAACATGATTATTTCAATATTTGCTTTGATTAAAAAAAATCTTGGCAAGCTGCTTAGAGCTAGTGTTAGGAAGTTAAACAGGTCATATTTCCCTCTCTAATATCTATTTTATATTGATGTGAAAACATCTCTTTCAAACAACTGGATTTATGGATTTCAAGTTTCTCGTCAAAAAATAATTTTACGAGATTACATTTGAGCACATCATGATAACGTTGTAATTTACCTTGGCCCAATAGTCCTTTTTCCTGAGCAGACTTTGAATGCCTCAAAATAATAACTAAATGGCACATCCGTTAACGCTAGTATCTCCGCTATTTATCCAATCAGGACTGTGCTGCCCACCTGATTCTAACGCTTCTAACAGGTAACGTTACTAACTCTCCTCCTGTTGATTTAAACACGGGTTTGTTGTTCACAGTGTCGCATTATCAGGGAAAAATAGGATACGCCCCCTCAGGTTTAGTAGCGCCACATGGTTGAGCGCTTTTTTTTCTCTCCACAGTGTCTTCGGTCCAAAACAAACTGAAACATGATACAGCGTGCGTACGCGTCATTGTGCAGCGTAACTGTCGGAAAGCATCAATAAGAAGAGTTGATAGTCACAGAGACATGAGATGCCAAGATAACTACGGCTCTCTATTCCCATTACTTGCGTTTTCCCTGCCTGCCAAAGTGGCGGGTCTCCTGATTATTTATTTATTATTTATTATACTAGCTTCAATAGCCCTAATTATCATATGTGTATTATTAAAATGATATAAATATTTCATTTTTAAAGATCACAGTTATTGTCCATACCGGTATATCGCGACAAACCTACTTTAAACATTTCAGGTCTCTCCTCCAACATAGGCTTGTTTTAAATGCTGATAAAACAAAATGTTTGCTATAGTCTAAAACACAGAAGATAATCCTGCCTACTGTCCTTATCTAAACTCTTCAGGGTGCTCAAATTGAAATTCTTCATTGTTACAAATGCTGTATTTTGGGATTTGGCTGGGTATCAGACTGCAAATTGAATTTCTTTATAGAAACAAATCATGTTTCTCTTCTGCTAATCAGAAGACCATTGTTCAATCTTCCATTATGTCTGAGCTTAATTATGGTGATATTGTAAATATGAATGCCTCTCCCTCCGCCTTAAGCATCTTGACCGAGTGTATCACAGTGTCCTGTGCTTTATCAAATTCATCACTCATTGTGTCTTATATAAAAAGGTGGGATGGTCCTCTTTAACCAAAGAGTTGTGCTGCACATTATTAATAGAAGGCTCTATTGGAAAAACTGCCAAACTAGCTCGGATCCTCTGAGTGATCCCATCTAAACACAGTAATTATACTGTCAGGTAACAAGACATTTTGATTTAAGATGTCAAACTGAGTTTGCAAAAGATGGTTTTAAATACTATACTCTTTACATCTTATCTTGTTTTTGAAGGTTTTAAAACTTTAACATTTTGACTACCACTTGTAATTGTTGTTTTTAATCTGTATTTTCTGTGTTAAAATTGTGTGTTGATGTAAATTTCTCTGTGTTTGTCCATGCTGTATTTGTTTAATCTTGTGCACTGGTCACGCTTAATAAAGAGATCTGTTTAAATAAAGAATTAAGTAAGCCCGGTTGCACTGAATGGCGTATGACAAACACGGTTGCACTGAATGGCGTATGACAAACACGGTTGCACTGAATGGCGTATGACAAACACGGTTGCATTGAATGGCGTATGACAAACACGGTTGCACTGAATGGCGTATGACAAACACGGTTGCACTGAATGGCGTATGACAAACACGGTTGCATTGAATGGCGTATGACAAACACGGTTGCACTGAATGGCGTATGACAAACACGGTTGCATTGAATGGCGTATGACAAACACGGTTGCACTGAATGGCGTATGACAAACACGGTTGCACTGAATGGCGTATGACAAACACGGTTGCACTGAATGGCGTATGACAAACGCGGTTGCATTGAATGGCGTATGACAAACATGGTTGCACTGAATGGCGTATGACAAACACGGTAATTCGCAAGTCATTTTGTGTGCAATAAGAACGCCGTTCTTGCTTTCGGCTTGTCGTTGGTACACAGTCTGTATTGACTGCAATGTAAACTAATCCTCCTAAATATGCTACACTTAGAGCTAGTGACGTAGAATAAAAAGTGAGAGAGACAACTTATGGTGGGCAGGAGGGGAGGTGGATGGGTCCAACAAAAACAGGACTTTCATCAGGAGACCGGATGTTTGAGGCCGGTGTTCGTGTCCTGAAGTGTTTTTGAGTTATTTTGTAGTTACTTTAGTGACGTGTTTTTAGTGACATTCGTGATGTGTTTTCCGTACTTCTGTGACACTGTTTCCGTACATATTTCACTTAATTTACGTACTCATTTTAAACCCAACCACAATGTTTTTCAGAAACCTAACTAAGTGGTTTTGTTGCCTAAACCTAATTGCGCCGTTACCGATGCTGTGTTGCATGGCGTAAAAATCACACCTAAAAAGGCAGAAAGGCGTTCTCATGACATGTAGACTGTCCTTGTAATGTCATGCTATTTACACGCCTTCCCACGGGGTGAAATAATGGACATATTGTTATAATTTACCTAATCATGGTTAAAAGTAAGTATGAAAGGGTTAAGAGTAAATGGATGAATGTGGATGATTTGTCAGCTTGATGTTCACACTATGACATGGTTTTTTGATGATTAAAATGCCAACTGATGTGCAACAATCTGCACGATCTCGTTTCAGTTGTCATTTCAACTTGACGGAAAGGTCAGGATGCAAACTGGTATCAAGCAGCTTCCTCTGATCCAAACCACAGATCAGAGAAGAGGCAACTCAAACTTTTTTCTCAATTTCCATGCTTATTGATTTGGACCGGGATGGTAGGACACACAGTCAAATATAGACTGGGGGTTATCAAGTGATTCATAAGGTCATATATATAAAAAAAAAGTGTATGTATTTGTGTGTAAAATTGCTCGTTCACATGCCTAAAGGGAGGTTTTATCTCAGCAAACGGCAAACTTGACGAGGACATTACAACCGTGTCTCTGACAGACCGGCTGGATCAGATACGGTCACATTTGGAACGAATGAGAGAAATGTCAAGTCTGGATCCAGAATAGCAATGAGACTCCAAGTGTAGGCTATAGCTTATCCTTGATGAACCCTAAAGGACACAGGCAAAGATCATGTAGGATAACTTAGCGTGTCGGAAAACCTTTTTCTAACTTAACCCCTTGGCTACTTTACATCCCTTTGGCTCAAAGCAGGGGGATTTGATTTCCCCGGGAGTGTTGATGTACTGGCTGAATGATACAGTTGAGTATTTCCTCACCTCCTGTGCAACACACATGCACTTTCATAAAAAAATCATATCACTTAAGTTGAAAAGCAAATTTAGGGAAACAGCAATAGGCTTACGCAGTGTGCATTAGTTGGCTAAACTGCTCATTCACAAGTGTACTTGAGTGGTTTGAGTAATGCAGTCCTTAAGCCCTTGAGTGATGAATAGGTAGAGGAGGAAAGGTGAGACTCTTCAGCTCAGAGGAAGGGCTGAAGTGTGCAGTGAGCGATCACCGATGAAATACATCACTCCTGCAGACGGCCCGGCGCAGATCAAAGCGGGCCGACTGCTGGGAGGTTTCAAAGAGCAGCCGTCGTCTCATTACATTCACAGCTTTCATGTGAAATGTTGATGAAACAGACTGTCTTACCCCCGTCTCTCCATCATTCACTGGATACACGACAATTACATTAATTTAGCCTGTGAACTATATTTTAGGTATTCAAAAAGCGTACTTGCTGTCACAAGTGGCAATACTAGGGCCAATCACTGGCTACGACAACACTCTGGCACAGCTACTGACTCAATAATTTGACAACCTCGGATAATAATCCTGTTTATGAGTAAAATATTCTTTGAAATTACCTAGAGAGAAACTCATATTCAATTATAGAAGGTATTTGGCCTTAAGGAGTCATGACAAACTGTTTCCTCAGATCAAATCAATACACTTGCAAGTACAGATCTTAATGCATTCATCTCTTTCACTAAAACATCTGCACTGTCAAAAGACCAAAGCATCAATGATACTGAATAATACATATCAAAACAACAGTCCAACATCAGTTTTTTTATCAACATGGCAATATTAAAAAGTCAAATTGGTGTGCTGTCCTAGTTTCCTTCTTATGTCGATAAACACTGACATTTTCATTGCTTCTCTGCATGATTCCACTTTCAAATGCCAGCACTGAATCATTACATAACATAAAATATAACATATAAAATATAACACTGCATCAGTTAAACTAGTAGTTCCCAACTTATTTTCCTTAAAGCCCACCCCTTCTTGTATCTAAGAAAAGCCAAAAAGCCTTGAAAAAAAAAGAAAAGACAAATCCTCGAACGAACTCCTCAATTTGAATAATTAGTGTTAGGGCGGATATAGATTTTGTGTTATTGTGGTTATATAAATGTAATTTATGGTGCTGTTAGACTGCCGCTACACCTCCCCGTTAATACAGGTACAGTACATGCCTCCCTTCGTGTGTGGCAAGCGGAAGAGCAAATGTTGCTTTTGAAAGGCTAAACGCCAACAAATATGGATTGAAGGAGAATATTTCGTTAGATATAAATGTGAATTTTTTAAATGATTACATCTATCTTTTTTTTTTTTATAAATTTTGACTTTGGAGTAATTGGAAAAGTTTGGATCACGCAAGTCGGAAACAATCCTACACAGCCACCTCTGGAATCTAATCCTACAAATAGTATAATATAATATTAGTGTAGCCTGATTTTTATCCGCAACTGTGCACAAATACTGGGTATAAACAGAATGTGGCCTATTAACTAGCAAAAAATATATCTTTTAAATAGTTTTATATACAGACTTTTGTATAAATTATCTATTAAGTGTGTTATTGTGATTTTAGTCATACATGTGCAAATTTAATTTTGACAACCTCAGAGCATACAAATCCCTGTGATCTTTGGCACCCCCGCTCCCCTAAGGGGGGCCTGAACCCCAGGTTGGGAACCACTGAGTTAACAATTAGAAATATTAATCTTCTAAATAAACTAGTATATATATATCTGTAGGAACTCATAAATTTACATTATTGCTGGGTAATTTTTACATACAAAAATAGTTTTGCAGGTATTTGAGTTATAATACAAAGTATATACAATAGATTTTACCTCATATGTCCACACTTTCTGGCTCTCATATGGTACTGTTACGGCTGCACTGACATTGCAAACATATCTAAAGAAAGCATGAAAGCATACGTCTTGCAACTTCTATAACATGAACATTGAGATGTCTTGAATTTGACAATGTACAGACAGTATATTGCCTTTAAACGTCACTGTAACACAATGAAATGGAAACAATCACTAATTAACTGCTGTAAGAAATGTCAGCAAGGTATAAATGTGCTTACAAAAGGGTTTCAACTACATAATTACATTTTCAATCATGAATACTGGTTTTGAAGCCAATCTTTCAATAATAGATAATTAGAAAACATGTTGACATCCAAAGCAAAAGATTCATTGTTGTCAACGTTCTTCCCTCTCAGAGCCGGTGTTTTGTTGTTGTAATGTTTACTGACTAACACAACAGCAGCACGGACAGAAAGAAGGGGAAACATAATAACGGGAATATTGGAGGTTTGGCCTCTTATTTACAAGCGCATGCAGAGGAAATGTGTGGAACCCATAGACAAAGCCAGACTGCAAAGAACTATTCAGCTAAAAGCCCCTACATGTAGACTATTTATCTCAATATGCCATTCTCAGAGGAATTTAGCATATAGTTGGCTGCAGAGAAATGAGACAGTCTCCAAGCTTTATGCTGGCTTGCAGCACAGAGATAAAGTTAGAACCAAAACAGGTTCGGGCTTCACTTTAAAATGTGTTTGTCTTGCTCAGAAACAAATACAAGCTACATTAAAGCTGTTACATTATTAAAACAATCACATAATTCACTAAATTGTCAAGTACTGATCCAGACTAAAATAACACTATGCTCAAGTTGCCTATCAGCCAAAATGTTTTGCATCAGCAAAACATATGTATCATCAAGAGATAGCCACAGTCACTGAGTGTCAGACTACTAGTAGGCTAGTAGCAGTGACTCTACGGAGTCTCCGCTGATTGCCTGGCAACCTCACCGGGATGACAAGATTCCAGGAAGTCACTGCGCCCGACCAGGAAATAATCCCGACTACAACCCCCCGTAAAAAAACACAAATTGGCTTTTTTACCCTTTGGTTTTCATATGGATTAATTAAATATGATATACCGTGTTAATTTGTATGCAGATATTGCCGCCTTTGGACAGAGCCAGGCCAGCTGTTTCCCCATTTCCAGTCCGTGGGCTAAGCTAAACTAAGCAAACCTGGCGTAAAGAGTATGGAAGTAAAGAGACGAAACACTGTTTTTTTTTTTTTACAAACAGCTGCTACCACCATTTTGGACTGGAAACGCTTATGATATTTATAATATTTTATTGTTCAACACAGGCCATTTAGGTAGAATATGACAATAGAATAGAAATAATTTTGTTTTACTTTTGTACGACACTTTTTAAGCAAATGTTTTACTGGCATCCGGTAGTCACTTTCAGTCCAATATTGTTGCAATGGAAGAAAAAATTGACTGTCACTTCTTGGCAATATATGTGTTTGCCTGGCGGTAGCTTCATATTTACTGTTCAAACATGAGGCTGGTATCAAAGTTATCATCTAACTCTTGGTTGAGAAGGCTGATTATTTCCCAAAATGTTGAACTGTTCCTTTAAGAAAAAAATATTTTAAAACTTGTCTCAGTTTTAAAACAATAATATAAGAAAATCATATTCATTAAATAGTGAAATAAAGATGTTGCATAGTAACCATAGTGTCCCATATACAGCATATACAGTTCATATTTCCATGGTATATCTCACTTGTATTAGATGAACAATTCAAGCCCAATTGCCATTTTTATGGCTTTATCACTTGAAAATCCCAATAGGCCTATTTGCTGTTTTTGAAATTATATTTCCGTGATATTGAATAATGTGTTCGCAACTTCCCATCTCGTGTTCATACATTGATCCATTTGCTTGTGTCCTGCTGTGCTCTTGCTGTTTCTTCACCTGGAGCGGCTAACTACCAACCCTTTCCCCGAGGCTGAATTGCTAACACAGGCAATTTCTGGCGTGGTGTCGGCCCAAGAGGGGGTGGGATCAATTGGGGCCAGACAACCCAGGCCACCTCTGAGGGGCCCCCGGCTAATTTGGCCCCACCACTAGAGACACCCAACAGCCCCTGCCCCTCACCCTTGACCTCTCCCTGACCCTGTTACTGTGGTGACAGTTAGCAGTAAATTCATTCACCTTACCTACCTGGACTGCCTTTTTTTTTTTCTATGGTTGCTAGTTGGATTTGTGACCTCAGGACGCCACACTGAATATAGTTGAAGAAGAAAACTGAGATGGCAGAAACGACCGGGGATTTTTGCTGTAGTAGTGGCAGTAATTCACATGAAACACAAGGATGTTTCAGGGACATAGGTGTCAAGTGCAGAACACAGAAGTAGAGTACAACATATTTAACTGTGAACTGTCTAATGTAGACATGTTCCTGACTTAACACACTATTTTATACCATCAAATATATTAGTTTAGACAAAAACCTTTCACATGCCCACTTTCCTATTCGGTCTATTGTAATGTCTAAAGATTGAATGTGATGCAAATGTATTACCTCTTTTGCGCAAATGTGACTGTGGCACCACTGCTTTTGCAGTCCACGTTTATTCGCCACAAATGTCCTATTGGACCAACTGTACAGAGCCGCAGCTAACTAGAAACTTACCGATAGAGTAGTTTAGGAATGAGTCCTAATACTTTGAGTTTGTCTAGACTCTTTTATCATAACCTACTGTCTACCCAAAGTCTACAAGGTAAAGCTGAAAACATTCAATTCTTTGTTTTACTAAAATACATTTAGTCTGTTTGTCTTGTATATGGATCCAAGGCTATTTTTCCTAGCAATTTCACATCAGCCAACCATATTTCCTCCTCTTTCTCAGTCATCTATCTGCATGACCTCCAGCCAGGTCTGACCTTGTGAAAGAAATGACAGAAAAGCACCGTTGAGTGTTGATGAAAAGAGAGCATATATTTGAAGACAGCGTATTAATGAAGTGACAGGCACTAATTCAAACTGAAATTCTCACAAATATCCGCACGCACACACACACACACACACACACACACACACTGCCACATACACACAGCGAGACTCCTGGGAACGATGGATCTTGATTAAATGTGGGGAAGGAGGGAGCAGGGGAAGCGGAAGACGACACGTCAGAGTCGTTTAACGTAAAGTTATGACACTTTTATGAGGCCTGCTTTGAAAATTGGCGAATACAGTACACAAATACACACACACACGTACACACAACAAGAGGCAGGTATGTCTGGCTCAACAACAAATTCCTTTACACAGCACATAACAGGCTTCAAATCAAGCATACTGATCGGCACTAAGCCATCTCTTCCTGTACAGTTGGAACGGATCTCTCTCTCCTGTCTCACAGTCAATTTCAGAGCCTCTCTTGATGGAACGACCTTGGGCCGAGGACTCCTCTATTTTTTAAGCTTCATTTTGGCAACTGTCAGCATGTGTGTGCGAGTGTCTGTGTGAGCGTAGAAACGCCCACGTGTGCTAGTCTGTCGTGATTCCTGAGGGGGAAAAAAAAAAAGAAATCCTTTGTGCTTTGCTTTTTGTGCACATAGTTGGAAGCTCCCACACTTTTGTCCTGTGACGCATTCGGAGTCTGTCAATCAATAGCCTCCAATTACGAATATAATACACTCAATTGACTCGATGGGCGGGCGGCTAGATTGCAGCGTGGAAAGCTATTAAAGGGGAGCGCCGTGGCGTGCAGAGAGGCGAGCCCCAAGAGTTGTGTGAGTGTGCGGGGAAGGGTAAGGGGGGCAGACGGGGCTGAATGGAGGACGCTGTCAGGAACTAATAGCTTTGGGATGTAGTGCTGGGCTGTGTGTGTACAGGAGGATGCGGGGTGGGGAGGATGGGAGATGTTACTGATGAGACAGAGAGGGTTTACGCATGTGGGATGGCTTTGGGATTGGGGGAGGATTGTAAGGTGCCATCTGCATGTATTTGTGGTTGAGAAGTGCATGCATTTGACAATGTAACAGCAATCCCGTGCCACGCCAGCCAGCCAAACCAACTCCACCACGCGCAGCAGACTGCTACATGATAAAGTGACTTCTCCGAGATTGAGAGCCACCTCTGCTGTGATACACCTCTGTCAGGAGAAGACAGGCATAAAATAAGAGGGACTGAGGCAAAATAGCGATAGACAGAGAACGGCGACAGGGGGAGGGGGAGGTGTGGGTGGAGGATAAAGAGGACTCCGGAGATAACTAAAGCATTTGAGAGACAGGTGCAATATAGAAGAAGAAGAAGAGACCACAGAGTGGGAAGAGGGAATGCGGGGGGGGGATATTAGAAATGAAGGAGGAAGATCTGAGGAAATGACAGAGAACGAAAGGCAGAGATAGGGTATTGGACAGCTATTTACTCTCATAAATATGACTGGCGAGGCCTCGGATCCTCCAAAAAGTAGAATCAGGGAGACAAGCAGCAATAAAGGGGGGGAACAGAGAGACAGACAGAGACAGACAAGAAAAGAAATAAGGCTGAGATGATGAGCAATGAACCGAGAAAGCGATGAAATCACTGCTTTCTGCTCATGCTTATTTTCGGTTGATATCACAGATATACATATATGTTGAGATTGAACCACATGGTTGGACTCCAAAAAGTATTTTTGTTATTGACAGCTTTCTTCAGACTGAGACAGACAGACATTGTGGTCCCATTGCTGTAGTCAAAGCATGCTTTGTCGAATAGAAGTCAAGTTCAGGCCCAGCTATAAAGGTGATTTACACCTACTAGGACTTGAGACTAATGGCGTACCATTGTCCTGGTAGAAAATTTCCCTGATAATGCTACATCGTGAACAACAAATCGTGTTGAAATCGGCAGGAGGAGAGCTAGTAATGTTAGCTGTTAGCAGCCGCTGGGCATCACAGTCCTGCTTGGCTAAATAACGAAGCTTACAGCTAATGTACGGATGTTGCATTGAGTTATATTATGATGCTTTCAAGCTCTAGTTCAAGCAGTAAAAATGAGTATTGATGAGTCTGGTTGGGAGGAGAAACACACCTAATTTTAAACATTATGAAAGATATCAACAGGTTTTTGGATATGTGCAAATTACGCAACGCAAACCTTTTCAAGAAGGTGGTTGAAGGAATGAAAGAGGGAGGCGGTGTTCACAGGGTCAAAGAAGTCGTCAATCGCTTACGTTAATCGGAGTATGAACGGCTGCATGTAAACGGGAATACTCATTCAAGGTCAATGCCTAACTGTAACTATTCAAGTTCAATGCCTAACCTTAACTATTCAAGGTCAATGCCTAACCTTAACTATTCGAGGTCAATACCTAACCTTAACTATTCAAGGTCAATGCTTAACCTTATCTATTTGAGGTCAATGCCTAACCTTAACTATTCAAGGTCAATGCCTAACCTTAACTATTCAAGGTCAATGCTTAACCTTATATATTTGAGGTCAATGCCTAACCTTAACTATTCAAGGTCAATGCCTAACCTTGACTATTCGAGGTCAATACCTAACCTTAACCATTTAAGGTCAATGCCTAACCTTAATTATTTGAGGTCAATGCCTAACCTTAACTATTCAAGGTCAATGCCTAACCTTAATTATTTGAGGTCAATGCCTAACCTTAACAATTCAAGGTCAATGCCTAACCTTAATTATTTGAGGTCAATGCCTAACCTTAATTATTTGAGGTCAATGCCTAACCTTAACCATTCAAGGTCAAAGCCTAACCCTAATTCTTTGAGATCAATGCCTAACCTTAACTATTCAAGGTCAATGCCTAACCTTAATTATTTGAGGTCAATGCCTAACCTTAACTATTTGAGGTAAATGCCTAACCCTAACTATTTGAGGTCAATGCCTAACCTTAACCAGTCAGTTACCTTCTAGACACGACCCCCAAAAGACGTTGCCAGTGAAGCGGCACCAGTTACATTTACTCCGAAACGTACTTGGCAAAGCAAATTATTGATGTATAAATTTGTTTCATAGACAACAGGGCTAGAGTAAGAGTACTGTGTTTTGTAGCCTGTAGAGTTTTTAAAGTTTACCATGTTTCATGGAGAGATAATGTAGTGGCTTCACTGTAGGGTGCAAACTGTGGCTATTGAAAACAGCTCTGAGGTGAAATGTCACAAACTGTCTGTGAAATAGCACAAGAAGCAAGTTGAAGCTGTGTGTCTGTACCGTGATGCATGAGCCAGTATACGGCACCTGATCTGATGGGAAATTTAAAGTTATTTATGGGACACTGTTTTCTTCAATACATGTTACTGTGTGGACTCCACCAGAGCAATCAATGTCAGTGAAACTCTCCCTTAAACCATAACCAAAGTTTAGCTAAAATAATGTACTCTACTAGTTTTCTGTCTGGGCTTTCTGGTTATTAAATCCCCGTCCAAATTATGCGCCTCACATTTTGGACACAGTGCATATTAGGGCTCTCCCCCTGAGGCCCAAATTCTCCAAGAACTTGTCTCGACTTTAGCTACACCACAGAATATGTCAATGTTGGAAAGAGAGAGAGAAAAAAGTAGCAGGTCTGTAGAAAATCCAAGCCTGTTACAGTTTCCAGGTCAGCAACATTAACCTTAAGCACATCCTCCATTTCTGAGTTGTCTCTACTTCCTCCTCTGCAAGAACAAGTTGAGCAACTTTCTAACTTTCTCTCTCCTATTTTTTCTCTCAGTAATGCAATCAGCAAGCTAACACGAAATAGATGGCAACAGAGAGAACAGGACCTCCAGAAAAGACGATCGGCCGATTGTCTGCAGGGGTGGGTGTGTGTAGATGTTCGAGGTCAATTACATTTCGTCGAGCTGAGAACAGGATGGAGAACAGACTGGAAACTCAGACTGCACTCAAACGCATCCATGTGTGTTCTCAGTCTTTCCTCGTAGACCTTGTCTTTTCCTGTCGCTTCATCATCAACACAATCAAATAGGTTCAAAGATGCTACATTTTAAATTCAGAGCATTAATATAGCAGCAAACAACTAGTTGCAATGTAAAGATATAGTGAATGTCTACCTGAGCAGAGAATGAAACCTGGTTTCACAGGAAGGCTTATAAATGACACATTACACAGACATTCCATGAGGACGCATTTTAGGCTTTTCGCATGTCATTTGAGCGCCACGCAACAAAACTAAGTTAACGTCTGCAGTTAGGTTGAGGCAACAAAGAAAACGTGCATGGCTGGGCTTCAAATAAGTATGTAAACTAAACAAAATACATACAGAAACAAGGTAACATACGTATGGAAAACACGTCACAAACTTCACTTAAAAACACGTGACCAAACAAAACACCGTCCCGACCCATGCCGTAGTCAGGGAAGCTTAACGCCCACCCTCTGGTTCGCCCCCCTAGGTAAATGCTGTTAGCTCTGTCAGCACTGTTGCCATTGTTTTCACTGTTCATACTGTTAGCACCGTTAGCTGCTAGCCGCCGGCTCAGCTGTCGCCATGTTGAGAGCCATGTGGAAGAAATCCCTCAATAATAGATATGCCAGCCCGTTCTCATTCCCAGTGCGTCAAATACCGACGCTTTGTCACGCCCCTCGGCGTGTGATACCGACTCACAAGGCACCCTTTAGTGTCTGTATGAGATGCACCATGCTTTTAAGTACAATGCAAACCCATCTGCGTCAATATTAAATGCTCAGAGAAAGAGGTCAGGGAATGTGGTGACGTAGTTTAAGAGTGAAAATCATAAAATGGATGGGTCCAAAAAAAACAGGGCTTTTGTCTCCGAAGACCGCTGTTCATGTTCCGTGCATAAAGTTAAATTTTCACTTTACAAACGTGTTGTAATTTTAAGCCCAATCGTGATGTTTCTAACTATCTAAACTAAGTGGGTTTTTTTGCCAAAACCTAAGCAAGTGTTTTTGCTCGAATTCAGGTTAACCACGTGTTTACTGCGACTGTAAAGAACGTGTTGGATATGCTCTGAATTTGGAATTTAGTGCCTTTAAAACAGCCAGAACACCAGACCAAGATTACTTGTTTGTGCTGCTTTAAGGTAAACACCAACCCAAAGCACAAATCACACACGTGTAATTCGCCGCTGATCTCAGACAGTTCAGTCAATGTTTGTGAAGAGCTCAAGAAACCCGAGGCTGCAGCCTGTGATGTCAAATGCGTAGAAATTAAATAGAGTGAAGCCTGTCTTTGTGCAGAATACAATATTTATCTAAGCTTTCACATCTAATTCAACTTTATATGTAATATTGTTAGGAGAAAATGTATTTGTACCCTTAATCAGCCAGGATACTGTCACTGTGTGCTCACGGTTACCACTCTGCTATTCACAGAGAGTGGAAGTGCTCTTAGATTTGTTTCTCAAAGACAAGCCTTTCAGTGTCTTGCCTTTCTTGTTCCTGCCTTTGAAGGCTTGTTTACGCCCATAAACCATAGACCCAACTATCCAAAATCATAAGAGTAACATGTAGGAGATGTGCTTCAGGGGTAGATTTTCCTTTTAATGTGTCACATTAGGAGCATCATCTCCTCTGTCAGACCCACTGCTGCTGAGTGCAAAAAAATATTCCAACTCCACCAGAAATAAATAATATTTGCAGCTAATATTCACCCCTCAAAAATACTTAACATGGTTTATGATCAATAAAACATCAGGCAGCCATCAGAGCGTCTTTGATCTGAGGCATTTCATCTGTGTTCTGAATATGCTGCATGCTTCAATATTCGTCTAAGAGGAGAAATGTGGATTTGTGTGTGCGAGTCTGTATTCATGCTCTCATGGACTTATGGGGTCATGCTAGGTTGTGTGTATTTGCACCAATGCGTATGCTCGTGTGCTCGGCTGTATGGGAAGAGTGAACCCGCCGTGGCCAGTGGGAGTATTGACAGAAGACTGTGTGCAACCCATGTAAAATTCATGTACTGTGCTGCTTTAACAAAAGAGCTCTGGAATGGTTTCTGGGGGAAGATTATGCCGGAGCAACGGGAGGACAGAACCGAGGAAAACAAGACGGACGAGACAACGATACGAAGGAGGAAAGGTGAATCTGCCTTTGAGGAGAGGAAAAAGAAAAGCGAAAATGATCCCCCTGGACAGTCAAAGGGTTGAGTGAAGCCAAAGCGAGGCGCCCCAAGCCTGTTTGCAATAACATCATCGCCCAGAGAGATAGAAAGACCATATGCTGCCCAGCTTGAGCCACATTACAAACTGAAATTTCTGACTTTCCAAACTATTGAATTTAGCAAATGGAGCCAAAGCATGAAGCGATAAACTTTTCCTCTTGCTCTCTCTTGTCCGTCATAAAAACATGCTAAAATGCACATGTGCAGATAGCCACATTTAAAGCAGCATGGGACTTTAATGATCATGTATCAGGGTGTGGAGAAAGCAAAGAGAGAGGAGTAACAGTGACCATGTTTACCAGCACACTAATGTTCCACTATCATTCCGAATATGGCAATATTCATTATTTGATATGGGTCATGTAAACAGCATATTCCTTTTGGATAGTCCGATTCAGGCCTTATTTCAAATGGAGCATTTTCCGATGAAGACATGTGGGACATGCTGATATTATTCAGATTTTAGGAGCATTCTTTAAACATGTATACAGCGTTACACTCTTGCCTGTTTACGGCCAGCTATGTGCGTTGAACACAAACCAACTAGCCAACCGTGTGCAAGGCTGGCGTAGCTAACCTGACTCGCTATATGGTTTGAAGCATCTGAGAAGCCATTATTGAAACTGTTTGCAAAAGTGGAGGCACTTTAAAAAAAATACTTTCTAAGTGGTTGAATGATGTACTTGTCAATCAAACTCGGCCAGTCGGACTCGGGAGGGAAAACATCTTTTCCTTGAGAAAAGCCTTCAGTGCCGTTCTTTGCTCTTCTTTCAATGACGAAATATTCTCCAGGTCTGATATAACTGATGCTACTGCAGTAACTACACTAACCTCTTAAGGAGCCGACATTGTTGTTTGGAATGAACAGATGCCTCTCCGTGTCATCACACACATCTAAGCCATGCCCGCTGATTGGTCCATGATCTGGCTTGCCAGACACAAACGCATCACTTGAAGCCTGACAAGATGGATTTTTCGACACCAACCTTTTCAAGAAGGTGGTTGAAGGAATGAAAGAGGGAGGCTGTGTTTGCACGGTGGAACAAGTCCGCCACCTGTTACGTTAATTGGAGTATGCACGGCTGCATGTAAACGGGAATATTAGTGGAATATCATTTCCATTCGCCATTTAAACAGCTTAGTAGGAATATTGTCTTTTTTGGAATAAAGGCCCAGGCACACCAAACCGACATCAAAGAACTAGCAGCGATGAAGGCAAACTTTTGCGTCGCCTCACTTGTCTTGCCTGACAAGTTGCACTTGAACACATCGCAAAGACTACAGCTGACGGCAATTTATCACGTACGGTATGCATCTACGTGAGATGAAATAAATCTCCACACCAGCAGGCGGCGGTGGTCTGTATTCGTCAAACAAAAAAAAGAAACTGGAAAACCGAGGACGGCGGATATACAAGCCGTTGTTATGATACGTACATGAAACAAAGCGGCGTTTGCTGACCATTTTCACACCACTTAGCTTCATTCCAGATGACCATGTTGATGTGAAAATATCTGTGTATTGGAACGATCAGATGAGATGAAGATGTAAATGAGAAGAGCCTCCTGTGTTTTTCCTCTTGACTTTACACGTTGGCTTGCTTTCCTCACTTCCGTTTCTCTTCTCGTAGACTGATTCGTTTAAGCTGAACAGCCAGCGCTGTAGTCCGTGAGACAGAGCGTCTCAGTGAGAGTGGATATATGGGCGGCACTGCTCTTGTAATTAAGCCCCCCACTGACTGATTGTGTTCTTCACAGCATGATCCTGTAGCTGTCCACACACCTTTCCCTCTCTCTTCTCTTGGCCAATAACACGGTGCTTGACTTGATGAAGAACGTTTCACTCTTGTTGCGTAAGTCACACTCGGTATGGGGTTTAAATGCATATCGTGTGATGTGACGCACATTTTTTTTCTTCTTTCATCTGACGTCGTACAGAGCCACAAAAGAAGAGCATGCAAACACTGTGAAGTGTAAAGGCTTTCTTTACGGGTGGCCTGCTTGGAAATCTGTCTCCTTACTTACCCCCTTTCTCCTTATTTGCTCTTGCACGCTGCTTTAAGCTTATTCAACACCTCTAAGCTTGTTATACTGAACACATATACAGGTTACTCCATATGGGGTACAGCTTCCTCTACTGTCGCTACTTTCCCTTCTTCATGCTATTTTTGCACACATCAACATGTGGTGTCCCCACAGTAAACTCATTGTCTTTTTCTACATCATGTCTTCATGGAAATCACCCTCACCGTCTTCGTTTTTTTTTTTTCCCAGCTTGACTTCCTAATTGGGTCGTGGGAGACCTCTTGTTAGCCGATGGGGGGAGTTGTTCTGCTGCGTAAGCCTGTTTTCTCCCTCCAGCTGTTTTGATTCTCCGGCGTTATCCAGAGGCGGTACGCTGAGGCCAAGACGCAGTGTGCGGTCTGCCGATACCTCTGATTTCCCCAGATGTGCTTAGGCACAATGATACCTTAAACATGCCGTTCCCGTTTCATGGATTTCCATTCCCAATCAGAAAAGCAGAGTATGGCCCCACTTGTGGCACAAAAATCATTCCAGTACTTTGCTCTGTTTAAATTAATTGGAAATCAATTGGCCAGTGGGACTATAGGAATAAAGACAAGTTATGTCTGTCAGACACTCTTCACACCTCTATAGCGCCACACTTACAGCACTTGAAGTAAAAAATTTTTTTTTTTATCTACATAAAAAAAGCTTTAATAATATATGTTATATATTGTTTTATATTTTTATCATTATTTAATAATAATTGATTGTATTGATAATATAAAAGGTATTTGACCATATTGGACCATTATTATTACTATAGATAGTGCCAAAAAAGACAAAACGTATTAGCTATAAATAATTATTTTACTATTTACCACAGCCTTCGTCTGAACATTTCATTCTTCTGGAAATGTTTGACCTGTAAAATCATACTCTGCAAAACAAAAGAGTAGATTCAGAAAACTTTTAAATAATGTTTCATTAATTATATTTGTTCACAAATAAAAAAAAGTTATGACAAACCGTTCACTAATAATTTTTACAAAAAAGACGTGAACATTGTATCGGTAAGTTACATAACCCTCGTTGCCGTGACGTCCAGATGCTCTCCACATTGTTTTTATGTTCATACGGCTGAGGCGCGGCGCAAAAACGCTGGCGCTGTATATTATGAATCGCAGAGAGAACCTGATATGGAGAGGGCCGGCGGCTTGTGAGAAATGCCGGTGCACAAGAAAAAGTCACGATATGCCAAGTGCTGCGTATCGGTGAGTACCAGCCCACTTCGAGCACTGCTTGCGGCAGTGGAGTAAGGGCTGGACGATATGGAGAAAATCAAATATCACAATATTTTTACCAAATACTTCGATATCAATATTACAACTATATTTAAGGACTATTGGTACTTTCACAAAATATTTACACAATGAGATTTTTGATAAATAATCATCTGTAATGTGGATTTAATGACTAAGTGGGTAAAGGCAAATAATAGAACAGCTAGAACAGGCTACTAAGTTCAGAAAATTACATGACTTTACTGTAATGCAGCCTTTAAAACCAGGAAAAGACAACACTTACGCAATATTATGATATCCAAAATCTAAGACGATGTCTAGTCTCATATCACGATATCGATATAATGCCCAGCCCTAAGTGAAGTGACTGTCACTGCTTTCCATATTGGGTAAAAAAAACACTTTGGGTAGCAGTGATGGGTGAAACAGGAGCCATTATGTGGTCTATACAGATTAAAAGTGTATCTGTTGTGCGAAACCTGTGAATGAATCAGAAAAAAGAACTATACTTACTGCCCATGCTGTGAGTTCATTTTCTGGTATATATTACATATATTTATATCCACTTTAACAACTCTCAGTTCTTTAGGCTGTGTGATTTGGGCCTATACAACAAACAGGTGGCGGACAAAGCAAATGCCATCATCTCTGAGTCTGCCCTTCCTCACATTCTGTGTTTTTTTTTCGTGCTCCCATCTGCTCTTCAGTCTTAAAGAGCAGAGAAAAACAGGTCTTTACCTCTATCGCTGTGGGCCTTCATACTGCTGGCAAATGGGGAAGGAAGGCTGTGATCGGAGCCACGATGTCAGCAAATGCTGTATGTGATAATTGTAATGGTGATTTGAATTATTCGTGAAGCAAAACATTAACACCTAGCATTGGCAGCAAAGTACCTGTGGTTTCTGACGCACCTCATAATGCTTTTGGTGTGTGTTTGGCCATTTAAAACAATTGGGCTTTTAAACTCTGAATAAACTTAGTACTTGCCGAATTCACACCAGAGCAGCGGCGGAGTGCGACCTGCAGCGAGCTACCATGCAATGTCTATAAAAAGTTGCGGCAGTTGCTCCCGTGTTCAGTGCGCCACGTCCGTTTGATTCTGCGGCGAAGTGCGGGCAAACAAAAGTTGTGAAAAGTTTCACATTTAGTGGCAAAGTGTGGCCAGAGAATACCCGCAGCCAATCAGTAAAACAGATCCTGTGACTCAGATCCTGTGACTCCCGACACAGAGATGAGGAGGGGACTACGGAGGTCTGGTAACCTCACTTCTTTCTAATTCCACACCCCCCAGATGGTTTTCATTTTCAAATTTGTAGTCTTCAGACTCAACCAATGCCCGTGGCTTAGTTAATACAGTGCCATGTGGAGCAGTAGAGAGATATGGAGCTGTATAGGGACCTGCTTTCCATCTCATCGGTTACATGTGGGTGTTTATTTACAGATTGCCTTATTGCCTAGATGATTGAAACCCATCAGTTCAATAAGAACCATTTTTGTAAAGTTTACTTGTGCTATAGAGATCATTAGGGCCTTAAATGCTTAAGTGTTCTCCAGTACGTTCTGCGTAGGAGGCAGCAGCCAGTAAGAGCTTAAAAAGCGGGCTGTCTTTGGCTCCGTCGTGGAGCATCATCCAAATCGCTGTGAGAAGGTATAAGCAGGAGACACGCCAGACAGAGTGATGTGCTTCTTAATGTCTACCAGGTGCCACGTTCTCATTATCACACCCATAACAGCTGGGAGACGCTGGAAAACAGCCTCATCATCAGGATTACTCTATAGATTGTGATTTTGAAAATGTGTGTGTGTGTGTGTGTGCAGTAACTGTATGTGTGTAAATGTACATGTCTGCAAATGTTTATGTGTATGCATGGACTTTCACATCTGTATATCTGCATATAGCAGTGTGTGTGCACATCTGGCAAGGAAGCATTTTCAATGCTCCATTATTTTTTTTATTGCAATTGAGCCCTTGCCCTTACACACACACACACACACACACACACACACACAAACATGATAATCCATGATATATTTCCCCCAACTTCAGCCCCCCCCCCCCCCCCCCCCCCCGCGCTGCTCCTCTCTCCTTCATTTTTACCTCCATTTCCCGGTGTGATTCGCCCGTCCCAGAAGCAGAGAAATGTGTGAAGTGTGTGTTGAATCTAGATGGAGTGAGGAAGCGGCGTGTTGCCCTGTCACTCCGTGTGGCCTTGTCACACACTCTCGCTGTGTGGAGTGGCTCTGACATGTCCTCTGGCCCTGCCCATCAATTATAGATGGAACCAGGTGCCAGAGAGCGTATACTCCAAACACAACACAATATCACACACACGCACAGGTAGGGCTGCATCTGGTGACCAGCACGGCACCAACAAATATGCTTAAATAAACAAAATAAAGCCATCTAAGAAAAGTGTCAGGGCATTTGAGGAGAAATTTAAGATGTTGAGGATGATAACAGGTTGAATTGACCGACCGTTTTCTAAGCCCTGTCCCCCCCTGAGCTCTTGTGTGGCACACACAGGCAGGTTTACATAAATGATGGCAGACTAACCATCGAAATTCTTAGTAAACAAAAACCCTGTTCCGTAATTCACATTGCGGATATCCGCAACTGAATAGTGGATATCCGTGATGAAAAACCCCATACACATGAATGGCAAAAGTAGTCTGAATCGTACTACCAGTCAAAATGTAATTATGGATATCTAAAATTAGAGTTTTGCTTCGTCAAAATGACGTTGCAGATATCTCTAATGAATATCCTGTCTAGCTATTAATGTTCAAACGCCTTGCCATAAGACACAACCCTCAATACTCTGTAAATGCAGAGTATTCCTCTTGCTACCCATGCACGCCTCTTTAGGGGAGGAACCCAAAGCTTGACAGCTACGGTTGCTACACTATGATTAGAAAAATTCCTGTTTATGGGAGATGTTTAGAAAACAGTCAGTTGTGGCCGTTTGAAAAACACCATGTGACTGTCACTTAGGCGGCTTTTGTCTTCATCAGAACAGCACGCTTTCTCCTCAGGTAATTTTTGCTCACTGGCTGCTCACTTCCCCTGTCTGAAAGGGAGAATGAAAAGCTGGAATGATGTATGCAGGGACGCTTGGCAATCGTCAAAGCATCAATCAAATGTTTTAACGCCGTGTGTTCTATTCATAGAGAGTCATTAATCACAGAGGAGGGTGTCTAGCTGCTGCCTCAAAAGAGCCTGTAGCGACGATGGAGGCGGAAAACTTTTTTTCTCTCTGAAACTTGAAACTGAGCTCCTTATCTGTGGAGTATGGATCTGAACAAAATGTAGGCGTTAACCTTCAACACTGCAGAGTGCGTCTCCAAATATGTGAGTGTGGATCTTGGAATAAGTTCATGAATATGTACACCTCACTAATAAAATGCTGTGAGCCTTCCACATCAGTGTTTTTTTGTGGAGACGGAAGCACGCGGACACACACACTGCAGCTGTGCATGTTTTTTTCCAGCTGACAGTGTATCGATCAACCTCTTGTTACATTATGATAGCATTCCTCACAGTGTTATTCACACCATTAGACAGACAGAAAATAGCACCATTGTGAATTCTGCATCACTCTGGTGCCTGTGGGTCTTTTAATGCCTGTCCAGATGGATTTCCTGAAATTAACATTTTCAAAGTCGCTCAGCAGTTTTACTCATACTAATTCATAACAGTTACTAAGAACTAGACGACAACAGGAAATACAAACACGCATTCACACTTTCGGTGGAAAAACACAACAGCTAAGACTTCATCAAAGCTGCACAAAGGATATTCACGTAATGAACGAAAATGATGCATTGCAAAGGTGTTGGGATGAGTAGTATACCCCGAGTATCACCTCTCAGACCACATACAGGTGACGTTACGAAACTGAAACTTTCTCTTAAAGGAACAGTTTGTAACGTTTAGGATAAATGTAATATAATATTAATAAGTAGGTTTTCTTTAGTGTATAATCACCTGAATATAAGAATCGTTGTGTTTTCGTCACCTTAGAATGAGCCGTTTATATCTACATAGGGAGCGGATCCTCTTCACGGAGTCCGCCATGTTGCTCCAGCATGTTTCTGTCTACAGTAGCCCAGAACGGACAAAACAAACACTATTAACTTTTCCTGCTTCGATACTAAGTCGATAATGTTACTCGCTGTGAGTACTTTGAACTAAATCAGTGCATAAGGTAGAGTATACTTCATGCTTCGTGCTACATAACCACTGGTGAAACCAATTCAATTTCAGAACCCATCGGCTATCGGTCTGAAGACGGATGAGCCTCTGGAGGCAAGGAGCTATATTTCTGTGGTTCTGGTGTAGCCAGCGGATATCCGGGCCAAGATTACGACCAGATTGTTTCACAAGTAGCCAATAAAAAGCTAAATCATTGTCAGACGCCTCTTTTGCTCTCCATACAGACTGTTTACCTACATTCAACCAAAGCCTGCTCGAACGTGATTGGTCAATACGACTCAAACTACAAAGTGAAACCGGAACGCTTCCAATAACAAAATCTTGCCCCTGTTTAAAGAGATTAAAACCAACCAAACTGACTTAAAGATATGGTTTACAATCCCAACCTCCAAGGAGTTGCCTGATGATTGTGAGTGCCAAGATGTTTAACAATAGGGCAAAAACATATTTCTGCTGCACACACTTCTGTTGTCTGTAATCTATACTTTTTGATTGTGACACACTAGTTTATAACTCTTTGGCTCACAGAAATAAGCAGCCGGTGACAAATCGCCGTGGATAGACTTTTCTTTGTTTTAAAAGGTCACGAGCCAATAATGTTGGGAACCACTTCATCTAAATGACTACGGTCTGCAATTAATTATAGCAATTACGTGACCTTTGTTCCGACCAGTAGGAGGCATTAAGTCCACTTGATAGAAATCATTTTTAAGCAACAATAGAAGGTAGTTAAATACGGGGTGTGAAAATGTGGCTAATCAGTTGTTGAATGAAGGAGGATTGTACGTGGAGGATCAGTGAGTTTTCAAATGGTTACCTCATGTGCAGTTGTATGATTAGCTATATGCCGCGAGCCACCAGTGGCACACACACCACTAAGTGTTTACACTGAGCAGATAAGTAATCATTGAAATCATCATTAAAATAATTGAATTAGTCATAAACACTCACAGTGGTAACCCCTTTAGGTGGCGATGAGCCTGATGGTAAACTGCATGAAATTCTGGATGCTCGTATTCCTCGAGGATGATCTTTTCCTCCCTGCACAGAAGGAGAGAAACTCTCACTTATGACACATTCATAAAAACAGGGCGTCTTGCTTTTGGCAGAGGAGCGAGCTGATCCCCTGAGTGAGCTCCGCCATAGAAAATAATGAAAAGAAGCATGTTTAAAAGGCCTCGTCTGAACAGTAATAGCTACGTCTCCATTGCATCCAACTGACAAGCTCACATTGAGCTAAATGCAAATTAGGTGGCTGGAAGCAAATAAACAGGCTGTCTTGACATAAAACCGTGTCATAAAAAAAACTCACATCGATGATATCTTCCAGGAATTGGACTCATTTTGTAAAATAGTATAAAGTAAAACGCATATATAATGTTGTCTGAAGGCAAACGTCATGATATTCAATGAGTCACAATGCCAATCTAATGACTGAAAATGTCTCCAGTGTGGGAGTGACAGCACCGTGACATATCTTAGGATGTCATGCGCTGATATTTCAGGACACCCAAATGACATCAAATGCTGTCATTCTGACATTCACACTCACTACATCCTGATTTATGCGACGGAAACGGAATAAAAACTCTAGCGAAGATTGTTGTCATGATAAACTGTGATGTTGTAATTAATTGAGTGGTGTTTATTCTCCCCGTGCTATGGCTGTCATTCATTCCTCCGGGCTGTACGCTGTCTATGAAATTGCAGCAGTGAGCGAGGGTTGGATGATAATTGTTGTGGACACGATGAAGCGGACGGCGGAGCACTCGGTGGCTCTGAGCTCCTATAGACTTAAGTGGCTGTGGTGGATCAGTAAAGTGCTCGTGGAAGCACAGGGGAACCTAACCCATCTCCTGTTTCTTTCCCCTCGCCCCACAAATGCAGCTGAACGCCATCCTCGCCTTCATTACATATTCACCCCCTCCTTTCTCTCCCTAATTTCCTCTTTCCATAAATCTCTCCTCGCCACGCTCTCTCTCTCTCCCCTCTCTTTCCTCTCCTCCATTTTGTAACTGAGGCGTGCTCGGTGCTCATCATTTCTGTCGAGCCCTGATTCACTTTCCTGTAGCCCCTCTCTCCATCTATCTTGCCGGCTTTTCCGCAAGCGGCGCGTCTCACGAATGCAGCCTCTCCTCCACCTTCTCCGCTCTTATCTCCTCTTCCTCCCATCAGTCTCCATCAGGGCTGACTGCTGCCACTTCAGACCTGTCTGTCCATGCATCTCTTTCTTATTCTCGCCCTCTCTTTCCAGCACACAGTTCCCGCTGTCTTTCTCAATCCATCTCTCTCCTGGCGAACAGACACTGACACCAGCAGGGGTTGGAGCAGTGGTGTTGAGTGGGGGGATAAACCATTAAAGCATTTTTGCTCGCCAGCTATTAGTAACGGAGGCTGCAGACAGTATTGTTGAATCTCAGGAAAATACCCCACATCTGATTTATTGTACACAGGGGACAACAAACTACCCCTCCCTGTGATGAAATTGTTATCAGAAAGACATATTGTTTGTATTTTGTTCTGTTTTTTTTCATGTGTCAATGCCTGAGAGAAAATGTATTTTTTGAATGTCAAACTGAACTGAAATTAAAAATATTTTTTGCTAGAAATCAGTATATCGTTGGTGTATGTTTCCTTGGTGTTGACTTCTGTTCTTATTTGGTCAAAATCGTAATTACCAAGAACAAATTCAAGTTTTGTTTTTTTTAAATTGTGTTTTGAAAGGGGCGGCTGACAATGTTCAACCCGGTCACATGAAAAGGCGTGTAAATGCCCTATAATGCGCAAGGCAAAAGCATGCAATACAAACGCCGGTCTTGCTTTAGGTGTGTCATTTGTACGCCATGTAGTCTGTACTGACTGCAATGTAAACATGTCCGAGTGAATATGCTACGCTCACAGCTAGTAACGTAGAATAAAAAGTGAGAAAGACTGCTGATGGTGGGCGGAAGGGGAGGTGGATGGGTCCAACAAACACAGGTCTTGCAACCAGGAGACCGGTGTCTTGTTGTGTAAGTTACTTCAGTGACGTGTTTTTTTTTTAGTTTATAACATGTTACGCTGTTTTTTGGCCAACCATGATGTTTTTCCTAAACCTACGTTTTTTTGCCCCCTGCTGATACTGTACCTTCATACACACATGTAATATTCACGCCTCGGTGTGGCAAAACGTAACACTAACACGCTCTCTTCTGGTGGACAGGCAGGTCTATTACATGCTTTGGCGTGATATCCAACACATTCTCATCCCAACTTGAACAAGAACGAACAGCTGATTATAACGTGAAAGTGAAAACAGCGGTATCCTGGATGAAAGCCTCGTGTTTGTTGGACCCATCCACCGCCCCTCCTGCCCGCCCTTTGTGTGTCTTTTCGCTCTTGAAGCTACGTCACCACAGTCACTCCTGGCGCACTTTCTCTGACTGTTTACTGTTGCCGTGGATGGGTTTACATTGTAGTTAATGGAAAGCCAGGTGCGTCTCATACAGGCACTAAAGGGTGCCTTGGTATTTGACGCCCTGTGAATGAGTTGTTGGTACTGTAATGATGATTGGTGCAATATCTGTGAGGGTGGGCACTAAAATAGTTAATGATTACACTTCAAATCAACCGGCCACACAGGCAGTCAGCTAATGTTGTTAGACCCATATGAGGACACCTTTCGGTATCTGTGATTCAGATTCGGTCGAGGCAGATGGCCGCCAACCCAGAGCCGGGATTTTGATTGTTATAAAGGTAGATGATTTAAAAAAAACTGACTGTACATAAACAATGAAATGCGGGCTTGTTGAAAAGTGGAAAAGAAAAATGTCTTGTATCAGCATTGGTAGGATATACAGGGTTCTTCTGAGAGTAGCACACCACGGAAGTTAACAGCACGTCTAACGCCGGCCCTCAAATGTCAGTTAACCACTGCCATGGAAACACCCACGCAGAGGCTTTAATGCGCATCCATAAAAACGTCCAAAACGGCTTTATCCATTTTTGAAAAATGTAAAAATATGCACAATAGCTGCCATATATCATACAGTTTAAATTTCTAACACAAAAAGTGAGGATAATTACAATTTCAGTTCAGCTTTAATGGGTGTGAAAGTGCTTCTCTACTGTGAGGCCATGTAAAACACCCGTAATGCATCAGTGGACAGTATTGCTACCTAAATAATTGTACCTCCCCAAATATATGACACTTCAGTTAAAAGTCAATGTCCTACAAGTTCCTTTCCTGTAGCTGTGATGGCCACGCTGCATTGAAAATCATGTTTCTGTTTAGGGCAAAAGGGCTCAGAAAGTTGACAGCGAGAAAGTATGATGGAAAGTTAGCGAGAAGAATAAATAATAAAATAATCAAGAAAAGCAAGTGAAGAAGACATTACCCTTGGAGACTGAATGCAAGATGAAAGGCATCCCATATAGGAACAGGAGGACAGAGCAGGGCACATAAGCAGGGAGGAATCAGTGAATCTTTACGGAGCTCCAGCCTTTGCTGCTGAGAGCCCACAGTATAAATCATGAATCATTTACAGTCTCTTTCCCTCAGGAGCCTGTGTTTAAATATTAATGCTCTCCATTCAGATCACAGCCACCCTGACCCGCATAGCTAGGTCTACTCCCCAAGGACGGCATGTACGCACCCTCTCCGCGCACACACACATACAAAGCACTTCCATGGATCATCTATAGGCGTAGCTAGAAAATACGGAACCGCTAAAAGGCCCTGCCATATATCATGCTGTCCCTGAGGTAAGTGCGCACATAGGAACTCCGCACACGCATATTACAGAAAATTGCTCTGTCTGTGTGCTAAAAATGCCCCGTCTTTTATATACACGCACAGGTAGATGTATGTTTTTACATATGCAAAGCCTTTTTTTAGATAAATACTGTAGCCGAACTATAAGAAACTTCTGCAATCACATTACATAATCACATTTTCTCATTTCCCTTTCTTGTGTTTGCTACAAAAAAGAAAAAAAGAGGGCTAGTGTGGCAAGGTGAGAAACATGTCGGTGGCTAAAATTAATAAATAACATTGTTAGAGTTGCCATCAAGCTACATCTGGGAAGTCCAGAGGGTAAAACATGTGTAATTTCCAGCTGTGGCAGTGTTTGTGGGTGGGAAACAGGTGAGGGATCAGGTCCTTGTCACTATGCTAGCTACTGGCTGGCTAGGAGTTGTGTTGGTGAAGCTCCTCGCTGTCTGGTTGAAAGAAGGTTCTGTCTCCCTCCGAACCAAGAAATAATCATACAGCTCCTTCGTCTTCCAAATTGGAGTCAAATGGACCATAAAGCAGGGTATGCTTTAGGGCGTGGCTACCTTGTGATTGACAGGTCGCTACCACGGCGTTGTCCGGTCTGGGAGTTGTCCCTGTTTTCATCTTACAGCTTTAACCGTTTCACAGTGTGTTTTCAGTTCATGAAAGTTAATTATAACATTTTGGTCGCCTGAAGATGTCTTCTTCAGCATTTGGTTGTACTTAGCTCCACCCTCTCCTGTCACTTCTGGTTGCAAAAAACACGGCGACGCCAAATACCAACATGGCGACAGCCAAAATGCGGAACTCAACCCTTCAAAACGGCAGTCCACAAACCAACGGGTGACGTCACGGTGACTACGTCCACTTTTTATATACAGTCTATGGTATAAACGTACTGTTTTTAAGAGATATGACTTGAACTACACGGCCTTCGTGTCACTTTTAGGTATTTGAATAAACCACCAATGGACAGACTCCACCCTGCAGAGGATGTTAGCATTGACACCAACTGTGGTACACATTGGCCATTCCAAATTATGAAACCAAACCAAAGGAAATAAATAAAAAAAACACTGCGTTTCCCTTGAGCAAGACACTTTCTTTGGCCAGCAGTGGTTGGAGGAACGTGTGAATCCCAGAGTGAATGACGTAAACTAAATAGAAAAAGAGCACGGAGCTAAGTCATATCTTAAAGCATAGCAGTAGTATTGACAAATTACCCCCCAGCTTTTCCTCTCTCTCCTTACCGTCCCCTATATCTTCCATTCTGCCTTTCTTGTTAACATCGAGAGCATCTCTCCTACATGGGAACGGTGAAGATTTGACACTAAAACAAGCATTCTTGACATCTGCCACAACCGTGTGAGCGTTTCCTCAATCCAGCTCAACAAAAAGATGAGGATCCTTCTTAAGCTTACGCCGCCAACACCCCAATTAGTGTCACCTCCTGGAGTCTGGAGCATTTCTCTACATGGCTCACTTTCTCCTTCCATTTTCTCGCTTTGTTCTCACCCTTTAATTCCGATCGCTTTGGCCCCAGGCGCATTCGCAGCACATACTCAGGTATCTGCCGCTTTTCCTAATTTTTTTTTCTTTATTTTTGGTCTCTGCTGGTGTTTTTTTTTTTTTTTTTTTTTTTTACACTATCTGCTTGACTGGTTCTCTCTCAGTGCTCTTTTAATACTGTTTAGATCAATCTTTTCAAATCAATACTTAATATCAGAAAGAAGCGCTGGCCTTTTGCTGTATGTACTCTGGCGTATCGTCAAGACACACCGACCATCGTCTCCGTTCAACCTATTCACACCAAAAGTAATGAGATATTGAATTGGACTCAGATACACTGAGGTGCGGCCAGTACTGTACCATCAACAACTGGTGCGATTCTCCCAAAACCCTGGTCCAGCAATAAAGCACCTGATAATATCTGACATCAGAGCCTCATTTTTCTTCATTTGTCTCTTAGTGTCAGAACAACGTGAGCTTCGCACTGAACCGTCCGCTGATTCCTCCGCAAGTGAGAAAAGCTGCAGAACTGACATTCTGCCATGTATTTCACATGATAAATGAACCCTGACTCGCCGACCTCTCTGCGCTAAAAGCGTATATTTCCGACCGCACATTTTTTTTGAAGTGCCTTCTTTCAAAATAACTTCTTGTCTCTCAGGATATTCCCAGCTTTCCCATTAACCATGCATTACGGGCCTAAGTGTATTGGCCGGGACGAGCGGGCAGCAAGCAGAATTTAAGTATGTCTTGCATGCGCTGTATAATTCATCATGTGAGGAGCCTCAAGCTTTTTAATGGGCTCTGCTCTCATTATCCAGTCTCTGTTTTCTCGCCATGCCCTCTGAGAGTTCCCCCTAATGGAGGGACAAATAGATTCATACGAGATCGTAATTACAGCATTTTTAAGCAATGAGCGCGACCATCAGATAGCAAAAGAGGACAGAGTGAATCTCCACTGATATCTACCATCAGGACACGAGCGAGCGGGAGAGAGAACAGTCCAATCAGACAGTGTCAGATTACCCAACAAGCTTGTCTGTCATTTGTCTCCACTATTTCTCTTGCTTCCTGTTTCTATCTGCTTCCTGTCTCGCCGGTGACTGATGGGGCCTTTGGAGGAGCTGAGTAGCATGTCAGAGTTGCCGGGTGCTGATTCCTCTGTCAGGGTTGCCTGTTCACGCCCAGAACCCACCATTTTAAATTAACAGAAGCAGACGACTTCTTGAGAAACACTAATTTAATTGAGACGCTCTGTGCTGCTGAATGGTTTCATTTGCATATTCCAGATATAAAGAGGCAGAGAATAAAACTGAGAAATGCCTTCTATTGGTTAAAGGAACAGTGTGTAGCATTTCGGGGGATCTATTAGTAGAAATGGAATAGAATATTCATAACTATGTTTTCATTAGTGTATAATCACATGAAACTAAGAATTGTTGTGTTTTTGTTAGAATTAGAATGAGTCCTTCATATCCACATAGGGAGCGGGCCCTCCGCCAACAGGCAACAACAGCTGTCAGTGTGTCAGTGTGCTGACTTGACTATGACTTGCCCCAAACTGCATGTGATTATCATAAAGTGGGCATGTCTGTAAAGGGGAGACTCGTGGGTACCCATAGAACCCATTTTCATTTACATATCTTGAGGTCTGAGGTCAAGGGACCCCTTTGAAAACCAAAATTGAGCGTAACTTTGCAGCATTATTTAACCTCCTTCGCGACAAGCTAGTATGACATGGTTGGTACCGATGGATTTCTTATATTTTCTAGTTTCATATGATGACAGTATCTTCACTGTAGATTCAAAACTGAGCCGGCTACAATCTAAAAATCGCAAGTTGCGTTAATGCGTTAAAGAAATTAGTGCCGTTAAAACAAATTTGCGTTATTATCGCGTTAACTTTGACAGTCCTGATCGATACATATCGATGATGAATATTTGAAACCGTTTCAATACTCATTTTCTGCAGTATCGATACAGGGGTACCATCTGTGCTTTCTTATCTCTCTTCTCTTCGACAGCAAGTTGACACACACACACACAGACCGCTATTTATCTTTTAATAAAAATCAAAATTTTTATACCCTCAATGTTGAGTAAATTTTTCCCATGGTATCAAATATCGATATTTTTTCTAAGCATTGTATCGAAAATAGAAATTCCGGTATCGTGTTAACACTAGAGCGCAGGGGTATTCAGTTGGTTGCAATCTGCAACCACACCTGTAGATGCCGCCAAATCCTACACACTGTCCCTTTAATAAAGGAAAAGAAGAAAACAGCGGAGGACTAAAGTGACATTGCAGCGTGACGGTATTCCCAAAACCACCTATGTCATCTACAGTCAAACATGGTGTGACTCTGCATGAGACAGCTCCCTCCTCTCAGAGCAGCTATTGTTAAAGAAACAGTGGAGAAAAGCAGCAAACTAATACAATCAGGTAATTGACAGCACCTCCAAGACAGAAAGCACGTGTCCAAATATATCTGGCGAAGCTCCCTGTGTTGTAGAAACAGGAGCGTTGGATATTCACCTCCCTGCCAAGAGGAGCTCATGCATAAACAACGCTGTCATATTTATATAGGCATCCCTGCGGAGTCCTTCCACTATTGTGCTGTTATACTAACTACCTCTGCCGAGGGAACATGACAGTATCGCCACAACACATGTTCTTAAGTGATTAAAATTCACTCTCCCCTTGTAAGGCCTCTCTTATCGGTGAGTATTTTTGGTGTTTCTCCGCCGCGGTGAGGGTCACTAGGGGCAGCTGTGGGAAGTAGATAAAAAATTGTATTTTTCATTGCCATTGAGTTGGCGCGCACATACTGACACGCACACACAATGTTTTTGAGGCCGTCCTCTGGAGTGCTGGGTTGATAAAAACAGATACCCTCCATGGCACTTGAGCGTTATTATTCTCTCTTTTTTTCCCTTATCTGGAGCCTATTGTTGGAACACAGGGTGGTTATTGGGTTTTGTCAAGAGAGGAGAGGAACGAAGGGAGGACGGGGACAAGCTTTATGCCCTCATTCTCTGCTCCAGTGCCATGGAGCAAAGCAAACCCACATATATCCTCCGCTTGCACAGGATTCAGATTCTCAGAGCAGCTCTCTGAGATGATAAGACATTTTCTTTGGGTAAAACATTGGGGAGGAAGATTTTTTTTTGTGCTCTGTAATTGAATAAACTGTGGAGAAATTACATTTTCCCAGTGTTCGCTGGCAAAGCTTGTCGTCGCCAGTTAAAGTCATCCCCGAAACGATTTCAGAGGGAAAATATTAACCTTATATTACCTCTCTGAGGCAGGGAGCTGTGTGCAAAGCTTTGATGAAGTATGACTCTGAGTATTCACAACACAGAGGAGAAACCGAGGAAAACCGAGTGGGTGCTTTTGGTTCAGAATTTTATAGATTATTTTAGCTCCGATTTTGTTCCCCTCTGGCTGACATATAGGCTGTATATTGATTTCAGACCACGTCCTCACTGTCTATACATTTCTCCTCCGTTATTCCTGGGAGATGATGTTTTCAAGAGAGACAGCGATCCTTTAAAATTCATACACCCAGTGATGGCAGTTGACCTTGTAAACTTTTCCAGCTCGCAGCCAAGTAAAGTTTCACTGCTGCTCCCAGCTCTGTGATCTAATGAGGGTTTGTAGAGAGAGATGCGCCTGCTATCTGCGGGGCCTTGTTGTGAAATTAAAGGTCATTCTCACTGGATGAGCAACCCTGATACCTCCTATCTCTTTCCTCGCTGGCCAACGGGGAAATCAAATGCTATTAGACCGGAGAAGCGTCCTTTATCATTGCGGTCATTATCATCCGAATCATCACCCAGGCCACGAAGCATCATTTAGCCTCCCCATTTAACTTCTCACCAGCCGTGTGTCAGACATATCCACCAGTGACAATGTGTCCGGCAATATTGCGAGCTGGGGGGAATTATGCAGGAAGGAAAGCAATTAGCGGGCCGGAAAAGGATGGAGATTCAAAGGCAGGGCGTCTACAGTTATAGAACAAGGAGAAAGGGGAGATAGAAGTTAGAGAGCTGAATTACTTATTAATGTCACTAATGAGGGCAACGCAGTGGGCTTGAGATGGAGCTAGGTAATGTACCTGCTGCTGTATAATGGTAAATGCCCTGTCCCTGCTCATACCAGAGTGGATACAGAAACGCTGAGAGGATAAACTCAGCGAATTTCCCTGTTGAGCTTCTGAGGATTTGAATGTGATAAAGACACTGATGGGTTACGAAGTACTGCGTTATGGTAATAGAATGACTTGTGGCTATTATCAGAATTTAAATATTAACAATGAACTACATGACATGTACAGTATGTGAAAGGGATCTTTCGTAGTGATGAATCCACAGAGAATTATCACCCGTTGCAGTTAGCATGATAAGCTGGCTGTTGATGCTGATGAAAATATCTCCAAACCATACGCTGGCTGCTTGTTCAGCCCTGTCTCCTAGTAATAATGTTACCATACAACGCCAGTGTGAATTAAAGTTCGGGGAAAACATATTTTGTCGCGGATTATGTTTGATTTTGACGTATCACAAGTACGTTTGTAACGATAGTCTGCGGAAGTCCGCGTAGGGAGGAGGCCAGGGTGATGGATGGTCAAACAAACACAGGACTTTTTTCCCAGGAGACCGCTGTTGCACTGTGTCCAGTGTGAAACCAAAAGTCAATGTTCACTTATTTTAATCTATGTCCATAGCTTTAATAATGTAACAAACATACATAGTAATTTTAAGCCAAAACATGAATTTTTTATGAACCTATATAACCTAGTAGTTTTGTTGTGTTTCTGTTTTGTAACTGCGACCATAATGCGGGAGAAAATATGTTTCCCTTGAAACGTAACTGAGAGTACAGTTAAGTTGTATGGGAACATCATTTTGTAGGAGACACAAGCAGGAGATCTGCTGGTCCACATTTAGCACATATTAAAGTAAGAAAAAAAAAAGAAATATGTATGTATATTTGCTTCAAGCTTTCTTCAAGTCTATTTTACTTGAAAACCATCACCAGGCAACACGGTAACACGCCGTAGCATGTAATAGACCCGCCTGTCCACCAGAGTACAGAGTGTCAGTGTCACGTTTTGCCTCGCAGAAACGTGAATATTATACGCCTGTATTAACGTGCCGTACCAACAGGGGGTAACAAAGCCACAGACTTAGGTTCAGACAAGAAAACCACCTAGTTAGGTTAAGGGACAACATCATGGTTGGGCTTAAAATAAGTATGTAAACTAAGTAAAACACGTACGGAAACAACACAACGTCAGTACGGAATACACATGAAAAACAACACATGCCAACCATCACTAACATAACTTGCAAAGCAAAACACCGGTCTCGAACACAGGTCTCCCGGTTGACAGTCCTGTGTTTGTTGGACCCCATCCACCTCCCCACCCACAATGAGGGGTCTTTCTGACTTTATATACTACATAACTAGCTCTGAAGTTAGACTTCCGTCACTACACAACAATGCACCTTCATGCAGGCTTGTAATATTCAAATCTCGGCGACACAAAACGTGACACTGACACGCTTTCTTCCGGTGTACATGCAGGTCTATTACACACTTTGCCGTGACACAGGGCTGCACCAGGAGCAGGTCGAGGTGGTACGAAACAGTTAACAAATAGCAACAGCTAATAACTACTTGGGGTCCCAGCAGCAGATTGCTCAGTTGTCTCAATTAGGCTGATGATATCACAGACCTAAACAGGGGATTAACACTCAAGGCTTTCAATGTCATATAAATTACCTCAGGTCCTCAGAAGCTTTTAGTCCATTGTTCAAAGAAGGTTTCATAATATTATGGTTATATAAAAGGTCTGTATCTGCTGATGGCAAATGCTTCTTTTAAGAGTAACTCAATAGTAAATCCACTTTTTGAGTTAGGGAATTATGCGCACAGTCATTTCATTACACTATAAATTGATCCTGGTCCCTATAGTGTTCAGTACAGCAGAAGTTATTTTCCTCTAGACTCCCCAAATATGAGTTCTGGATGACTGCCAGATATAATATCTAGGGATAGGATGCCAAAGAACTGCAGAGATGCGTCAGTGTAGAAAGTCTGTTGCTCTTTAAAGATGTCCCAGTATTTACCTTGATCAATTATTTAAATGTTTTTGTATATTCTCCTTAAATGATAGACCTTTATTTACAAAAGACATTTTGACATATCGCAGGAAGAAAAGCACAGGTGTAAATAATACAATGAATGATGGCTGAATCCAATTTAGCTGCTTCAGTTTCAGGCTCCTGGTATTGTGCGTGCTGGCTCACTGTCAAAAAGCCACACAGGGACACATGAATATGACTATATTGTTTTTGCCACTGACAGGCTCAGATTGTTGTTATAAGTGTCATTATTAACATTATGAAAAGGACCCTACAGAGAAATATTACCTTTCACTTTCTCTTTGTTATTGTGTCAGGTGACTTGTTGCTTTAAGACAACGGTGGAAACGTGAGTGAGAGTGGAGCGAGGAGTGCCACGGGACAGCGGTGTCGTCAAAGTTTGTTGTGCTGGAATACAGAGCGCGTAATTTAGTGTTGTCTAAAAGACTTTCAATGTCATGGCTGAATATTTAGATGATTTTGACAATGTGGACAAGACTCAAGTTTTCAGAATGAGCGAGACACACAATAACAAACAGACCGGCTGCAGCGAAAGGTAAAAAAACCGTTTTATTTCTCTGCAGAGTCTTTTCCATAATGTTGTCAGACACTTATAATAACAATCTGAGCCCGTCAGTGACAAAAACAAGCACTTTTAGTGGGCGTAAATTGACGGTGAGCAGTTGCCCCAAGCGATTACATTACATCCCGTTTACAGCCCCATTAGCAGCTGCCGTCTACAGCGCCCTCCCTCAATACCGGACCAATTTCAGAAATTGTTGTCCCTATTAGTCGGTTAGACACAAAAACATGGGAAAATAGGGTTGAAAAATAAAGAAGTTACTTTTTAAGGGATTAGTAAACTAATATGATCAATTGATGAATTTCAATATTACTTTCCCAGCGCTTGGTTACAGCTGTGATAATTACACACCCTGAGTTCAAGAGCTTTGCTGTTTTAAGCCGTACTATCACTAATATCACTTATTCCTGTCAAAGCATGTACATCAGTCGGTGCACTGCAGGTTCATCTCCGAGCTGTATTAGTTCAATAACATCTACAGTTCGTTGATATTCCATAATCAGAGGCAGAACTAGCAAAAGAAGACAGTCCTGAGTGGTACAACAGTCATTAAAAGTTTGGAGCCTTTTCTCACGCCGTGTTCCCCGGATCCAACTAGGATGACACGAGAACATGACGGTTTATTTTTTTTGAAAAGTGACGACGGAGGCCTGGGAGAGGAGAGCTAAAAGCGATGAGCTTTTCTGCAGTTCAAGCGCCGCTCAGATCCGGATTTTAAAGGAGCGCCCAGCCTGCCTCCCCTCACTCCCATCTGAGGAGGGCAGCTTTGTCAAAGAGTTTTGTGAGATGTCTTGTCTTTTTATCAGTGGTTGAAAAATCCCCGTGTTTCATCACAGCATGGCTGGCGCTAATTAGTTTAGCACACATATTATCCACGAGGCTTGTGAACCTGCGCTCGCCACCAACTGGGTAGTCGACCAAAGATGAAACAATGATGAACAAACCGTGGTGGATGTTGGAGATAGAAGCGGAAGGATGATGAAAACAGGAGCGCCGTTGTGAATAATAATGCGTGGTAATATTAAGAAGAGATGGATATGATCCTTTTGCTTGTTTCTATTTAACTACCACCAACTTGCTTCCGTGCATAATCATACTGCGCTGCTAGCAGAGATGTAACAACCCAGTTTTTCAACATCACACAGATAAAGAAGAGGCTTTGAAAATATGAAATATTTGAAGAATTTAGTTTCAACAAAAGGCCATCCAAGGTTCTCCAAATATTAAAAGCGTGACTTCCTTTTTAATAAAAATTGGAACATGCGTCCGAGAAACCAGCACCTCACATTGCCTTCATCGTGCACCAACAGAAACAGCACTGCTTTTGTCCAGCCTTGTTATCTCTCATATTCAAATGCCGCAGCCTCTCAGGAGAAGAGACATCCTTGAGTCCGATTGATCTTTGTCTAACCTGCAAGGCTGAAGTTCTGTCCGTCCGCTCCAATCGCCCATACCAACATAGCTTACCTCCTCTTTCCCATATTAACATCAAGGGCTTTTTCTCCCCCTTGCAAGATACCCGAGGGAAAAGGAGCCAGTGGTGGTGGTTGTGGGGGCTGGACATGGAGGCAAATACAGAATAATTCCCTCTGAAATGCCAGAATTAATCAGAGTCTCCTTTGGACGCGCGTTAACAAGCTATCAAACATCAGGCACCCTCGGCTGCCACGAGACTCCGCTTAATAAAAAGGATGGAAGGAGAAGGAAGAGGTAGGAGCTGAGGCGTTTTGAGGTCAGGGAGGGAAAAAGGCAGCGATGTAAGGGCCTGCTTGCAGCAGGGGGTTACCTGGTAATTGGGATGGAGAAGTAGTTAAAGTGATGGGTTAGGGAGTGGAGGGGGCAGTCGGAGGAAATGAAGGTCGGGGTGTGAACGAAGGAGGGAAAAAATGGGGAGGCAGGCAAAGCGAGAAGTGATGACGAGGGGAGAGTATGGGGAAATGAAAAGAGACGGCACAGGTGGGGTCTGTGGAGGGTTCCTGGTTCCGAGGCATGTGGAGAGTGACTTGATGGAAAAATGAAGGGAAAAAGGGGGATGAGGTTGTCAGCAACAGGGGGAAGTCAGAGTGGAACAACGCCGGAGGAGCAATTTCATTATCGGGGCACCGGGATAAGAGAAGAGATGTTACTTTCTTGTGTGAACCCAAAACTAAAAGGGAGGAAGGGGTGGGGAACTGCAATTGAAGGGAGAGATTGGAAGAGGCGAGGTGTTTGTACGTGGGGGGGTTGGTTGGAGGAAAAAAAAATAAGGACGAGATGGTATAGGCTGGGGAGAGGAAGATTGCAGGTTCCGGAGTTAGATTTTGCAATGTAATCACAGGGAGGGAAAGTGGAGGGGGGGTTGAATGGGAGGGGGGGGGGGGTGTACTTGGGGATGGTGGCATGTGGGCAGGAGGGAGGGGATGGGAAGCAGCAGACGCGAGTAATGACAGCTGGGTGGAGGTAGAAGAGATGCGATTACACAAGCAGGAAGGGATTCAGGTGATGAGAAAAGTCACCGGGAAGCTCGGGAATGAAAGATTTAGAGGCCGGTGGAGGGTGGGGGGGAGGTTTGGGAGATGCGCTCACGTCATTCATCCTAAGTCGCAATCATTTTTAAATAAGATATCCCTCTATTCACTAGAGCTCCTGATGCCCTTGATCAAGGCTAAAATTGCATGCATGTTAATTACCCAGACATTATTCATTCAGCACCCTCTGTGTGCACCAAATGAATGCATATCCTTGGCGCGTGTTAGAGGCGGAGGCAAAACAGCCCCCCCCCCACACACACACACACACACACTCGCCCTCAGCCCCTGCTAACATTGTGGTGTGAAAAGCCTATTACTAGTCCTCACCAGCAGCTTATCCCTCACCATTGCAGGGGGAAGATTTTGGCCGAGCGCACATGAATGGCCTCTTTGCTCTGGAAAATGAGAGATGCTAAATCCGCAACCATAACCCACTTCTTGCCTCGCGCACAATAGGAAGCCTTGGAGGAGATGACTCCGAGCAGTTTGAAAAACCTCCGGTACCCCCTCATGCAGGCGTTAACACCCTTCTGAGAACATTTGTTTGACATTACGGCAGCCATAGATGTGATGAACGGTGTCCGGTTAGGCCGAGTTTCAACAGGGGTGATGGGAGATTATATTGTTATTGCCTGTGCGAGAAAAGAAGACAGATGCCTTTTGAGATTTTTATCTGCATATGAAAGAGGAAGCTGAGAGCTTTGGACTCGCTCCAAGATGGCTGCCTTATCACTTTCAGAGCTCAACTGCATCTCTATTTCGGTCTCGGTTTCGGTCTCGCTCTTCCTTCTGTTTCTCCATATCATACAGTATCTATCTGAACAAGTGAGTGTCTGTTATGTCCTAATGCAAAGTCAAATTACTGTGAACATAACATAATGCGTATTAGATAGATGGGAACGGACAGAAAGATAAATGACCACACAAAGTACATAAACATTATGTTCCTCCACCATTCAGTTTAGAGCCGTTTGGCTGACATTTGTATGAGTTTTACGAGCATACACTGTAAATGATTTGACTGTACATTTACAGTAAATGACTGGCTACTAGTTGCATTACTTTCACAGCAAGTTACTGTATCATTTTTACGGTAAGTAATTGTGAAATGACAGCCGTATAATGTGACCTCACAGTAGTTCTGCCAGTACATTACTGTGATTTAGCAGTATGCTGCTGTAGAATCACTGTGCTTAACTGTAACTTCACAGTAAATGTCCATGCCATTGCCGTGATGTGACTGTGTGTATTTCTGCCCATGTACTTGTATGAGAATTGAAAACACATTTGCATTTACACTTGTGTTCAATGTGGTCTCAAAACCTCCCTGACCACCCCCAGAGGTGGTTTGGGTGCATTTACACTATAGACTGTATATAAGAAGTGGACGTATTCACCGTGACGTCACCCATTGGTTTGTGGACTGCTGTTTTGAAGCCTTGTGTTCGTCATTTTGGCATTCGCCATCTTGGTTTTTGGCAGTAGAAGTGACACGAGAGGATGGAGTTAAGTACAACTGAACGCTGATCAAGAAACTTCCAGGCAACCAAAAAGGTTATAATTAACTTTCATGAACTGAAAACACACTGCGGAAGGGTTAAAGCTGTAAGATGAAAACACAAACAACTCCCAAACTGCGCAATGCCGTGGTAGTGAACTGTCAATCACAAGGTAGCCACGCCCTAAAGCATCCCCTGCATTAATGTCTAATTGACTCTAAATGGGACCATAATTTACTAAATGAACATCATGCTGTATTGAAGAAACTAGTGATTGAGACCATAAACTCATGTTTACAATCTTTACTGAGGTAATAAATCAAGTGAGAAGTAGGGTCATTTTCTCATAGACTCGACTTCTTTTTGCAACCAGAAGAGTCGCCCCCTGCTGGTTATTAGAAATAATGCACGTTTAAGGCACTTCCTAATCGGCTTCATTTTTCATACCCACTGATTTACACCTCTACTTTCGTGTGGTCAAGCACTATAGGATTGCAATTGATCCCCCAAAATGCATTTTAATGCCAGATGTAAAGGGGTTCTACACTCTGAATTTGAAGACACTACACTCGCTGCACAAGCTTTCAGAAGGCTTATGTTAAAAACGGTTTGACACCGACTTGAAATCCAAGAAATCCTTGGAACATATTCAATAAGTGAGCCTCAGAGGGAATCATCTGTGCAATCATCCTCTCAAGCTTGTCTTATTGTGCGCCAGCAGCCCAACAAGCTGAAATCCAAACCAAAGATTCAAAAGCTCTATTATAAATATACCAGTGTGACTCATAAGATGGTCAAGGGAGGGATGGTAATGGACATGTTGAACTTACAGCCAGACGAGTGTGTGTGTGTGTGTGTGTGTGTGTATAACAGAGACAGAGAGAGAGCAAGCATTGATGCGTATTTGTGAGTGTGTGTGTACGGGTGTGTGTGTACTGCTGTGTGTTTGTGTGCACATCTATACTTCCTGTGTGAGCTTGAGAGACTGAGCACACATTGCTGCATCTGTATGCATGTGTGTGTTTGTTTACATATTTGTGTGAGGATGTTTATTTTTCCATATGTGTTTCAGCATGTGTGTGTGTACGAGAGCAGATGTTGCGCGCGTGTGTGTGTGTGCTCTGCTGAATGACTATGCATGTGTTTGCAGAGTGTCGGGGAGATGGAGGGCTTTGGCTTTCTTTTGGTGTTTTCTTGCTCCATGCTTGTCTTGCTGGAGGGGATATGTCATGTGCAATGGCCTTGACAAACATCGATTATTAAGAATCTGCTCAGAATGCTGATTTACACAACACAAGTTTGTGCATATGTGCCGCCTTTTGTTTTTGAAGTTGTTGTAGAAAGATTTGATTTATTCACTCCCTTCACTTAAAACTTAATCTTATAGCTCACTGTCGATCTGTCAATTTGTCAGCTCCCAGGAACCGCTTTTATTTCTAATCACATCAGCGCCGAGATTAACTCGAGGGAGCCAGCAGCCATAATCAATTCTTTGTTATTAATAATTAATCGGCTCCGCGTGATAAAATATTCCGTATCAAGTTCAGATGTTAAATGTAGATTTCTGAGCGAATCAAGGAAAATTGAACTATATATTTCTGTTTACGCCGCTCGTCATTTGTCTTGAAAGGGCTGCCAGAGTGGCGGGTCGTGCTGAGGAGGCACAAAAGTGCCGCGCTGAGATGGACGAACTGGCCGTGCGCTGGGATCATTAGCTTGTGAGGAATGAAAGCAAGGACGCGGCGACATGGTCGGGAGAGGGAAAAAAAGGAGAGGTGAGAGAAGAAAAAAAAAGATCGAGAACAATGCAGCACAAGCTGCTGGGCTTAATGACAGCGCTACAGGCAGCAGACGCGGGGGTCAGTGCTAAGCTTTACATGAAGCACACTAATTGTAACATTCCCACATACCTGCTACCATCCATCACCATCGAAACCGGGAACATGAGGCAAAACAAAACTGCAGATCCATATTCATACCTCAGAGGATGACACCCAGAGAGGAAAAAGCTGACCTGTATTCTCTTTAAAAAGCACTAGTTTCTTTGTTAATGGCAGACACACTTAAAAGGAAGATGGAGGGGAGGGAGGTTAAGAAATAAAAGATCACCTTGATCAGCTCAGTGCACTGTGAGTGTTCACTTCCTGAGCTGACCTCAAGGTTAAGATGGCTCGTTATTTTTTATGGTCCTCGTTAAAGACGCGGAGAGCTGGCGGGGAGGTATTTGATTTTTTTTCTTCTTTGGCACCAAAAAGGTGTTCAACAGGGCTCCATTCAGGGTCCCACCTGATCCTATCCATCCCAAGTGTAGACACACACACACACACATACACACACACATACACACACAAACACTTCTCAAGGTGACTCCCAACTAGAACCCTGAAATTCATTCATTTTTTTCAAGTGGAGAGGGAGACGGTTATATTTCCTTTGAGGATCATCCTTTGTGTGTGTGTGTGTGTGTGTGTGTGTCAGAGAGAGAGTGTGTGTGTATGTTTTAAATGCAGCCTTATTACTTTTCAATGACACTCCAACCCCTTTTTTCATTATTATTTTTCATAATAATGTTCAACCTGGGATGCTGTAGTGAATGACATTGAAATATAACCTCCCAAATGAATGTTTTGTTTACCTTTCATGTTGAAGTGTACGGCGTGCCAGTTATTGTTATTGCATGGAGACAGATAGAGGGCTGGAGTGAGCATTCCCTATTTATTTATTGTGCTGTCTGCTGTGTATTATTCATTATCTCAGAGTAGTTCTTATTCAAAGGCATTACTCAGAGATTGAAAGTTGTCGGGATGTTGTGCCAAATTGGAATGGCGACTGGCAACCGCAGATAATCACACCAGCCAATCATGAGCTTGTTATAATACAGAGTTTGAGATGTAAAGTCCTTCTTTGAGAGTCAGCTAATTAAATGAGACTTTGCATTCATGCTATGTATTTTGCTGATGTAGACGTGCAGGAATGCAGGGGAACTTATTTAACCGGCATGGTCTGCTGAGATCTAAATGTCTTTTCTTTTCTTTTTTTGAGAGTTATGGCCAAAATGGCAGCATAATTATGTGGATCCAGCATTCACTGAAAGTCAGAAAATGAGAGGAAAAATGGAAAAGAATGAAAGTGCAAAAGGCGCTTTAAGACAGACGAAGAGGAAAAAAGGCATACAAAGCATTTAAAAAGACATTATATTAACACCTTTTCCATGCAATATTAAAACCGCAATGATGCCTTGAATTTCCGCCTTGGCAGCTAACTAGCCTAACGAAGCTTGTCTGCTTCATTTGTAGCCTTATTGCATCTTCTTGTCTTTCTTCTTCTCTCCTTTGTTCTTTTACTTTCCCCAATTATGTACCCTAACCTCATATTACAGGCAACTACTAGAATTTACAGTCCAGCAAAATCTTGTTTTAAGTAAAACTACTATATGCAAAATGGACATAAATGATCATAAAGTATGCATTATGCAGCAGAGTTTTATTATATATTATATTATTGAATTATTAACACCAATGCAATGTGTAATAAGCATTTAAATCCTCTTAAAACTTGGTTTTAAGATTTTCCCCATAACATTAAATATTCATGACCCGAATAAAAGTTAAAGTTTAACAAAAAACATCCTTAACTATTGTTTATTACGAATTTAAAACTCAAAACCTCTTCATTACGCTTCATCAGGACTGGGCGGATGTCCATTAGATTTGACAATGGCCTTGCAACGCAAGAAAACAATGCCAAAACTGTCGTGACATTTTGCATTCTGATTGGTGCAGGGAAAAATCAACATCACCGTTTTCCAACAGAGTTCCCACCCACTTCAAACGGGTGAGAAAAGCAAAGACACGAACGCATTTTCAGAAATCTCCCATGTGAATTAACCAAAACTTGTTCATGTTGAACTACAAAGCTCTGAGCAAAAAGCTGTTTGACAAAATGTGTTTTCAGGGCTTTTAATGTTGTAGCTGGTCAAAGTAGAGGTCATTCTAACAACTTTACACCATTGGGCAGTTCAATCTATAGCAATGCATTATATTTTATAATATGAACCAGTGGGCAACTTTCGGGTCTGAGAAGTGAAGCCAGTGCAGAAGTGCTTTAAACTTACATTCTTTCTAATAGCCAGCAGGGGGCGACTCCTCTGGTTGCAAAAAGAAGTCTGATTGTATAGAAGTCTATGAGAAAATGACCCTACTTCTCACTGGATTTATTACCTCAGTAAACATTGTAAACATGAGTTTATGGTCTCAATCGCTAGTTTCAAGTCTTCTTCAATACAGCATGATGTTCATTTCATAAATTATGGTCTCATTTAGAGTCAAACAGACCATAAAGCAGGGGATGCTTTAGGGCGTGGCTACTTTGTGATTGACAGGTCGCTACCACGGCGTTGTCCAGTCTGGGAGTTGTCCGTGTTTTCATCTTACAACTTTAACCCTTTCACAGTGTGTTTTCAGTTCATGAAAGTTAATTATAACCTTTTTGGTTGCCTAAAAGTGTCTTATTCAGCGTTGGGTTGGGCTCCACCTTCTCATGTCACTTCTGGTTGCAATTTACCAAGATGGTGACAGCCAAAAACCTAGATGGCGTCAGCCAAAATGCCGAACTCGAAGCTTCAAAACAGCAGTCCACAAATCAATGGGTGACGTCATGGTGACCACGTCCACTTCTTATATACAGTCTTTGATTAGGGATGCACTGATACCGGATCAGATATCAGGCCGATACAGACTCAAATAGCTGGATTGGGTATCAGTGACAATGGGGCCGATCAATTCAATTCAATTCTATGTTTATATACTAATACCGGAATTGTAATTCCTGTTGTTTTGACAGATTTCTTGCTGCATTAAAAATGTTTATACTTGAATTGTAATTCCTGTTAATTTTGAAAATTTTTAACCAAATTGCTGGTGCATGATTTATTATTTTAATAGAATTCAGTAAATGTATATCCAGGCTATGTATTTATTTGTTACATTTTGTTTTACAAAGTTAGGAAAGCAACTTTAAGTCAAACCTGATGTTGCCTTACACATAAAAGAATGATCCCAGTCACTTCCACACAGTGAGGCATACAGCTTATCAATCAAACACTGGTATCGGATCGGTGCTTGGTATGGCCAATAACAAAAGTCCAGGTATCGGGACTGAACAAGACGGATCGGTGCATCCCTATCTATGATATGAACACTTAATCTGCAAAGTAGCTATAGCTGTCAGATAAATGTAGTTGCGTAAAGAGCACTATATTTCCCCCTAGCTCATAGTAATTATTAAAAGATCATCTTGAGCACTTCAACATAGCTGTAAGGGCTTAGAGTGCATCAACGAGTCTCAGTAGAAAAAAAAAGCAATTTTGTTAAAGGTAAATTATTATGTCCTCAGAGTTATTAAAATGAGCTGCTCAAGTTGAGGAAATCCCTTGCAATTTTTGCATCACTAATTTAAAAAAAAAAAATTGCAGGATAGAGTGAGGCTGGTTGTTGTTGTTGACATGTTCGGGAATGTCATTTTAAACCAGTTTCCATTTCCACGGCTCTCCTATCTCTGTCGGCGGCTCTCCGCTATATACGCCGCGCGGCTGGAGCCATGCCAACCCCATTACTCCTACAAGACTGTAACTCGCGGCATCATTGACAGGGATGTGACAACAAGCATTTAGACTGAGAGGAAATCATTCATCATTAACCATGCAGCCACGGAGGAGACAAGCACATCTGTGCCAGCGATAAGGCCTCGTCGGCGCCCCTCCGCATCGCTCGGCACCTGTTTCACACAAGCTCTTTGGATTCCTCACCTCTGCTTTGCTTTTGTGTTTGGGAATGCTAATTAGCAAATGTCCTTCATGAATACTTGTTTAGAGTGTCCCCAGTGAACAGGCAGAGAGCGAGACGGAGAGGTGAGACACAAACTGCTACAAAGAGGAGGGCACTGGTAAGACTTTTACAAAGAGCACTTAGATATTGCTGGATGTTTTGTATAATACCTCCTTTGAAGAGCTTTCTCAAGAGATATTCTAAAAGCCTGCAGTAATCCTTCCCTCACCATGTCTGGGTCTGAATCAGCATCAGTCCAACAGTGGTAAGATGAGATAATCTCCCCACATGTCTCTCTACTCGATTCCATTCTATCAGCGTCTTTACTTCAAAATGGAAACATACTCTTTAGATCCTTGCTTTGCAGTAGGCGGGCGTGGACTAAACATTTGCATTGGTTTGATTCCAGTTAATGGCACTCGCCGCAGGCCGGCGTTGTTATTAGCGCGGCACTAGACGTCAATCAGCCGAAAGGCAGAAGGCCGAGGGATGCCTCATTCTTTACGTTATTGACTTGGCGCCAAGGGAGCTGGGATTGGCCGATCGTTAACACATTCGTCTGTGTTGTAGGCCCAAAGCAACGGTTATATTGGATTAGCTCATCTAGCAACATCACCCCTTTACCGGAATGAAAGTGATGGCGATGCTGCTTCCGTACCAGCTGTACAGTATCTCTGGCTGTCAGTCTAAATGGATCTTTAGCCATGCCAGGACAGATGGTTCACTACTTTGGTCCAGACTGAACTATCTCAACAACTACTGGATGGGTTGCCGTGAAATTTTGTAGAGACATTCATGTTCACCAGAGGATGAATTGTAATAAGTTTGGTGATCTATTAACTTTTCATCTAACATCACAATGAGGTGACTCTTCTGTTTTTTAGTGAAATGTCTCTCACAACTATTGGATGGATTGCAATGACATTTGGTGAAGATATTCAGTGTGCCCAGGGGATCTATTCTAATGACGTTGGTGCATAGACTGTATATAAGAAGTGGACGTAGTCACCGTGACATCACCCATTGAATTGTGGACTGCCGTTTTGAAGCCTCGAGTTTGGGATTTTGGCAGTCACCATCTTCGTTTTTTTGCCAGAAGTGAAGTGAACCAGAAGTGACACGGGAGGGTGCAACTCATTTTTCATTAACTGAAAATGTACTGTGAAAAGGTCACACCCAGACCAGACAACGCCGTGGTAGCGACCTGTCAATCACAAGGTAGCCGTGGTCTATTCAACACTAAATGGGACCATAATTTACTGAATGAACATCATGCTGTATTGAAGAAGACTTGAAACTAGCGATTGAGACCATAAACTCATGTTTACAATGTTTACTGAGGTAATAAATCAAGTGAGGGTCATTTTCTCATAGACTTCTATACAATTAGACTTCTTTTTGCAACCAGAAGAGTCGCCCCCTGCTGGATATTAGAAAGAATGCAAGTTTAAGGCCATTTGCATTGGCTTCACTTTTCAGAACCGGAGGCAGCCCACTGCTTTGGTGATACCCAATGACTTTGGTGAATCCCTGACTTTTCCTCTAACGCCACCACAAGGTTGAGAGTTGAGGTTTTGAGTTAAATGTCCCAACAGCTATTACTGTATATGGATTGTCCTTAAATTTAGTATAGCCATTCAGGTCCCCCTTAAGATGAATTGTAAATTTGTAAATAGTAAAATGTTTGGTGATGCCCTGACTTTTTCAAAGGTCAAAATTTTAATTTGTCTAATAATTTGGTTTATGAACAATTACCTGCAAAACTAATAGCATTCCCATCAGCCTCAGCTGTACTTTTGATTATTTATGCTAATTAGCATTCTAATAGGCTAAACTAAGATGGTGAACATCGTCATTGTGAGCATTTTAGCATGCAGATGTTTAGCTTTTGCCTAAATCAAGGGTGTAGGTTTGGTTTCAGAGGTCACTCAGAGGTACATAACTATGAATGCTATTCCTATATCTCCTATGTTTATATATTTATATCAATCTAGCAAATAAAATATGATGGAATTAGTTATTGGGCCTTCAAAATTAATAGCAGTCTAATAAAAAAAACATGCATGTAAATGGTGGTATTATTAATAAACTAACACAACTTTTATGATGGATAAATATTGCATTTGCTTCTGTCACTTACTGCCTTACCTTTGACTGATGTTCAATAGTATCTTGTCAGTGAAAACACTGACTATAATTAATAACATACATTTTTTTACCGGAGGAACGTGCACAGTAATCTGAGGTGTTTTTACAGCCCTGAGTAGTGTCTGCAGGTCTTCCTCTCAGACTAGAGTAGAAGTTTTGCTATTACATAAGTTCTTCCTGCGTAAAAGGTCACCCTCTAAAAATAATCAGGCTAAAAGAGTGTCAATCGTTGCACAGGAATGAGTCGGGGACTGAGAAAAGGAGGAGAACTAAACTATTTGCATACATCAGTGCCTCAGGAGATGATGCGTGGGTTTGCTGATTAGCAAATACAAGCATGCTAACACACTAAACTGAGGTTGTGATCATAGTAAACACTCCACCTGCTTGGAATCAGCATGGCAGCGTTGTAATTGCGAGCATGTAAGCATGCTGACGTTAGCATTTAGCTCAAAGCAGCGCTGAGTGTAAGTCCACAGCCTCACTGAGTGTGGCTGTGGACTCTTCGTCTTGTTTCACCAAACTGTGACTTCTTCACCTCCCTGTCACACTGGGGTATATTGCTTTGCTATTTCCTTGAACCACCTGCCAGTATTGTTATATACACAGTGAAATATGCAAGCTGCGATTTGATCCCCTATATCCCTGTGCAGATTAGGGCAGTGTCAGTACAGGATTACCCTGGTAATTCATGTAATGCTGCTTCGCCACAGTTAATTTCCCTGTGGATGAGCGAAGAGAGTTGAGTTATACGCCAGCGCGAGCTCCCCAAACTACAGTGTATCATTCCCTCGCAGTTCTCCATCTCCTCGACATGTTTGGTATGCAAAAGACATGACTTGGGTTTTCTGTCTTAACGGCCTGTCGTGTATTTATTATGGGCATACGGCTCCAGTGATTGAGGTGTGGAGCCATCTTTCCATTGAGCGGCGAGCTGCTGAATGCAAATGGCACACTTGTAATCATCAGGCAATCATCATGCAGACGGAGTTCCAATCATCATTGTCATCTCTCTTACGGTTATGATGCTACAATGGGGAAATAGCAATGGATAGAATCAAAACAAGGCAACAGCAAATGCAGCAAGTGAAAGAGAGACTGAAATCGAGTCATAACTCTAAACTTAAGGTGCTTTCACAAGCCAACATTTAGTCGGTTTTAATCAAACTGCGTTTCATTTGGGCTGTTATGAACGCAATAACCGTACTCTGATGCAGACCAAAGCAACCGGTCTGAGATCGCCTGCAAGACGTGGTCTCGGACCATTTCCAAGTGAACTAAAATGCAGACTCCCTGTGCAGGCATTTGTTCGGATGAACAGAGGTAAACGACAGGTTAACATGAGTGGGAGAGGACTTACTTGGACTTCTGCAGAAGTCCAATGTTTACTTGACATCTGGGCGGAAAAGAACGTACAGAATATGATAAATAAAGTCCACAAAAATGTTAACCATTAAAGGGACTATTAAAAAGAAGATCATATCATATATACAAGATATTACTAGAAGAACTAATGGATAACAGCTTGGACATTAAAGAAAAATGGGAACTAGAGATGAACACTAGAATTTCGGATAAAAACTGGGAAGTATCTTGCAGAGAGGGACATAGAATAATGAACAGCCCCACTTGGAAGGAATTTGACTGGAAAGTCAGGATGAGGTTTTTCAGGACTCCTTTTGTCAGATCAAAATTCGATGGTACCTCCGATCAATGCTGGAGGGGCTGTGGACTAATAGGAGACCGCACGCACATCTTCTGGGACTGTCCAAAACTACTAGAATATTGGCAAAATATTAAAAAAGAAATTAAAAAATGTTCGGATATAGAACTGCCCTTAAAACCATCTTATTTTATACTGGGAATAATACCAGAGGATATAGAAGACAACAATCGGATATTACTACTCAGAGTCCTACTTTAAATTGCTAAGAAGATGATTACAGTATCCTGGTTGAGGCCGCAGGCCCCCTCAGTAACACAATGGAGGGAGAAGGTTAAAGAGGTTTACTACATGGAAAACATCACTGCAAGGTTACAACTAAGGACAGATGTATTCTTAACTAAGTGGTCCCCAATAACCTCATTTTTCTTAATTGATGTAAACTAAATGAATATGTAACAACCTGGGGATTTTTATTTTTTAAGTCTTCTATTCATTTCTGTTGATATGTATTTATTTTTCTCCTTGTGATTTTTTATCACCATTTACTTGTTTATACTTATCTTCTCGCCTAGTTCGAGTATGGGTAGGCATGTTGTTTTTCCTCCATGTACATCTGTGTACTCTCTGGGCCTATGGACGAAGAGTGTTGCTCGTTCCTACTTGCTGGAGTGATGTGTGGACATTGTGCAGATGCCGAGGCTCACGGACTGCCTCCTAAGGACACGTGACCCTGCTGTGTTATGTCAAAACATGTGACTGTGCTGTACGACTGTAGGAAAGGAAATAAAAAGAAGTTCAAAATAAATAAAGTCCACAAAAATAGTGACGTTTATAAAGTCAATGTCTCCGGTTTCCTCCCACAGTCCAAAGACATACAGGTTAGGTTAATTGTTGACTCTAAATTGCATGTAGGAGTGAATGTGAGCGTGAATGGTTGTCTTTCTCAATGTGTCACCTGTCCAGCATTCACCCAATGTCAGCTGGGATCGGCTCCAGCCCCCCCACGACCCTGAATAGGATAAACGGTTACAGATAATGGATGGATGGATGGATGGATGGATGGATGGATGGATGGATAAAGTCAATCGGGATAAACTGGAGGAGAAGGAATTTGTGTGTACAATAGATCAGTGCAGAGTCAAAGTGAAAAAACTTTGACAGCAATATTTCAAAGTCTGTGATTCCCCGCATAGAGGTGTCAGCTCTTGAGATGAAAATGATAAATTCACTACGTACACGTCCGTAAGCAAATTATTATTTTTATTTGGTCCGCTTTAATTTGTGCACTGTGAAACCAAACCAGACTAAATAGAAAACAAACCAAAAGTATTTATTCCACTCAGTAACACTTCATAATAACCATCATTATAAATGGTAAATTGATAGTTAATTAAACTTAGTAGATAGTTGTTTTACTATTAACAAACAATTAAATAAGAATTAATATTTTTTACTAATTATTATTAGTTTTATTTGTATAACATAAAATAATTAGGTTATAAATTCTATACTGTATCATGGCTGATAAAAGATAATAACAAATACATTCTGATTAGATTAGTAAAGTATTTATTAATAGTTTATAGTTGCACACATTTATTTTTACTATATTAAGTATTAGTTTATGATTACCAAAGGTTTTGTAAACCTTTAAGAAATAGTTTGTAAAACATCTATAAACATTACATAGATAGATGGACCAGAAACTAATTATTAAACATTGACAAAGTATTAACTATCAATCTAAATAATGTTTATATATATATATATATACATATATATATATAATGTTATAATGCGTGCAACACACTGTTGCATTACTAATAATTAGCCAACATTGTGAAGTATCATTTCATCCTTTGTTAACATTGAAATAACTATTAACTAAGTTTAATTAACTATCAAATTACCATGTATAAATGATGGTTATTATAAAGTGTTACCTTTCACGCTGATTCAGACCAGCCAAACAGACTATGGCTTGTGAAAACCCCCTTCAAGGTGCTAAATGCAAGATAGGGAGTATTTCTATTGCCTCTGCATGGCTCTCAACACGGTAACGGCTGAGCCAGCAGCTCACAGCTAACGGTGCTAACAGAGCTAACAATGAAAACAATGGCAACAGTGCTGAAGGAGCTAACAGTGTTAACCTGGTGGGGGAACCTGAGGCTGGGCGCTACGCTTCCGCAACAGCGCCATCGGTCGGGACGGCGTTATCAGCTTTAACCGTCGTATGAGAGCAGTAAGCGGCAGCCGTGAGCTGGCCAGTGGGGCACGCTCACATGCACTAACATGCACTAAAAGCCTACGTGACCGGTCCGGCGATGTCGACAAAGCACAGAGAAGCACAAATTACAACACACAAAGAGGGAGAATGACTTCATTCTCTGCTCAGGTAGACATTACTCCTCTATATCTTTACATAGAAAATAGTTCTTTGCTGTTATATTAATGTTCTGAATATTGTATAGAGCACCTTTAAAACTGATCTAATTAGTATGAAGTCAAAAGCATACCTTGAAGCTAACCCCTAAAGAGCCGGATGTTTGTGGCCACAGGAGAAGCTGGAATCCCGTGTAATTATCACTCCCTGTGGAAATTAAGGCTGACCTTTCTAAGTAGAGAGCTGCTAATAGAATTCAGGGGAGGAATAACTCACTCACATATTCGCTCGCAGAATGTCCCGTCAGCAATATTACAGCTGATTTAAGGCAAGACGTGAGGTTGCGAAAGGTCCTCAGAGTTTTCTCTCTGTGAGTTGATAAAATTTCTTCACTGTAAGTAAGAAAAAAGGCACCTGGAGGTGTGCAGGAATAGCTCTACAATTGGGAAACTGAAGACGTGCATTTAAAAAAAAAAAAAAAAGAAAAAAAATATATGGTGCTGGAGAGACTTTAACAAGCGACTGCCACTTTGGCATTGGCTGAATTGCCACCCATGCATTTCATTGGAAGTGAGACACTTTCTAGATAATCATTTGACAGGCTGCAGTAGCCCTATTAGCCCTTGGGTTTTTTAATTGGCCAGGGCAAAGTGTGTTCGAGGGAAGCTACCCGCTCTAGGTCCACTCTGTGTCAAAATTAATTCTTAATTTGGAGAAAATATTCTTCTTTAAGCTCAATACACCGCCACAGAGATTCTCTGGAAACCTGCATGCATGCAAACAAAAAATATCCACACGCACACCCACCCACATTAATATACTTACAGAGACCTAGAAAAGACTAACAGAGTATTTTTTGCCCCAGGCGCCCATAATTCTCTGCTGATTACACTGAGTGTGGTTTAATGGAAGCCCCAATAACCCAGGCTGGAGAACACACCACCACCATCACACACACACACACATATACACACACACACACATACACACATTAGGAAGCTGGAGAGCGGTGCTGTCAGATAGAGACAGAAAGAGGACGGAGAGATTAAATTCTGCCGAGAGTTTTTTGTCTGTGAGATTGGTTCTTAACGTCCCCAGCTCCCTTCACACTCCCTATTAGTGCGGTGAAGAAGAGAGAGGACGGAGGGAGGGCTGGAAAAAAAAAAATCGGAAACTTCCACAGAGGCAGTACTAGGAGGATACTTAACAATGTTATTAATCCATTAATCCTTGTTTGACATTTGCCAATGTATCACCCCTGATTGCTCTTTCTGTTAGAGCTGCAGGCTACAGTAGGTGTGTGTGTGTGTGTGTGTGTGTGTGTGTGTGTGTACATCCTTTTTTTTCTCTTCCTTATTAGCTCTCAAGTGTCCTCACAAGAATGGAAAGGTGATGAAAACCCACCAAAGTCAGAACATTTAGTTTGTCTCCAACTGCACAAGGTCCGGGGGTTAATCCAATAAGTAGTTTCTGGTCTGTCTGTTGTTCACTGTAACTATAGACATTAAAATCACCTTCTGCTCAACACTATGTTGAGTAATAGCATTATCTCAGTACGGAGGAAATGACAGACTAATGGTAGCAGCTCTAAAGCTAAACGGTCAGTATTTTTAAAAAGTGTGATTAAATCTGTCAGTGTTAAGGAATAATAGGCATGAATAGATTCTGAATTCTTTCCCCGGTTGTTCACCTGAATCCACATGAACTATATCAGGGTGGAATAGTATTTTATTTCCAAATGTGTATAAGGTTGGGAGGTCGACCTTAAGAAATGTATTTCAATTCAATTACCTGTCAAACTAGAATTACTGTTTAACAGCGTTAACAAGTTGGTATATTGAAGCTTGAATTTAGTGACAGTGGACAAAACATCAGAAACCACTCAAAGCAGTCCTGCAGCACCATCTACCTCTAAACTGCCCATGTTTTCAGTACATTTTATTATTTATTTGTCTTAGAAGGATATTTTAGAAACCAATTGGGTTATACAAATTGGATGACATCTAACTCTTGTGGCAGCCCATTCTCATTTCCTGTCACGGCCGCGGTGTGTGACACTGCCCACATGGCACCCTTTAGCACCAGTATGAGACGCGCTGGGCCGTCCATAACTACACAACCAGGTCGCCAGGAAAAACATGTTGGCATTGGACGTTTCTGCAAACCACCGGATATGTCGAATGTCGACGTTTCTGAACCAAAAATATGTTTTATAAATACGTTTCATATCAGACTCGTATCACGCTGACAGAAACGCACAACGCCACGTGGTTAATGTCGTGAAACGATTGGTTAGGTTTAGGCAACAAAACTACTCAATGTAACAACCGTAACAATGCAACGAAACCACTATAGTTGGTTTAGGAAAGAATTACATGGTTGGGCTTAAAATGGGGATAAATGGGTCTAACAAACGCAAAAGGCTTCCATCCAGGAGACCGCTGTTCACGTCCCGTGCGTTACGTTTCACTTTCACTTCACAATCCGCTATTTGTTCGCGTCCCATGTTCAAAACGTTCAGTTTCTCTTTCACGACAAATGTAGTAATTTCAAGCCTGACCATGTAGCTTCTTCCCAAACCTAACTGTAGTGGTTTTGTTGCCTAATCTTAAAGTGACGTCAAGGGTAAAGATAGTTGTTTCGATGCCAAAATAAAGTGACGCCGAGGGGTCTGACAAAGCGACGGTATGTGATGAGTTAGGATGAGAACCTGTTGCTTGTTCCTACAGAGGTTGACCTCACTTATTGTAAGTCACTTTGGACATACGGATCTGCCAAATGAATGTAATGTAACCAACTTTTACAAGAACATATTTTAGAACAACACAATTAGAGGAGTCAAATTCATGTGTTCACGCAGCAGGGAAAAGTTGGAGTGGACACCTTACAAGCTCCAGGGATCTCTTAAAAACTAGAACTCCAAGTTGGACATTCATAAAATATAAATATATATACAAGGAGCTCCATCTGGGAAGTCTGCTTTCTATGATCCCCAAGTAGCCAGGATATATGTATGTTTAATGCCATCTTATATACAGAATGTACTCCCAGCTTCAGTTATCAATACCATATATTAGTAATAGTCTCCAGTAAATATTTAAAAAATGTTCACTGCTGCTTTTTTCTCCCTGTCCTCCACATTTGTTCAACATGTTTTCCCCTGAAGCCCAGCGTGATTTGTTCGTCACAGTCACACAGCGTTTGTCACAGTCTGCTGTAAAATATAATGATGTTTAGAGGCAGAATGGTGCAAGGCTCATCACGCACTTTTTTTGAATTATGTCAAAACAATAAGCCAACCTTTAAATGAGAAAGGAGGAAGCTTGCTACTCCAGAACGTCTCGCTGGTGTATCTGAGACGTTTTGTCTCAGATGTGGAGGCTTTGGGTGTGACCTGTCTGCTACTGTATGTGTTTCAGTCTGGGCTCACGTTGTTAGAGTGGAAAATAATCAGGGCTGGTGTGGAGTGGTGGTGGCGGTGGTGGTGAGGTGAAGTGGGGAGAGGGGCGCTTTAGAAAATAGAAAATTGAAAGCTCTGTTGTAATCTCGAGCCCTATCAGCTCTCTATCCTTGTCCTGATATCGGAACCCCCAACACACACGTGTGAAGACACACATGCACAGCTGAAAGCGCACAACTTGGCTCCTTTCTCTCACCCGCTGCTCCCTGAATCCCTCAACTGTCATCTCAAACACACACACACACACACGCACACACACACACACGATGCAGAAAAAGACAGCTTAGTGATGGTGTTTGGTTTCGTTATCAGCATCACCTCTGTTGCGGAATGACAGGTCAAAGGTGTTGTATTTAGAAAGCTCGGATTTATCACCGGCCGACACACGCGCGCGCACACACTTGATCTTTGGCATCTCGTGTGATTGGTGTTAGAGCGCTGACAGTAAAGCGGCGAGGCATTAGAAAACGAATGAGCAGAGAGAATAATCGCAGCGCTGTCAGTGCTCACTGGCGGGCAAGCGGGCTGATTGCCATACAAGCAATTTGCTTGTTTGACTGACTGGCACAAAATGGCTGCCGGGCTGTGATTGAATTCAGGCCCGCCTCGAGGCCAGATAATGTGCGGATGCAATAAGCATAATAATGCCGACGTGATCGAACCATCTAACCATGTTCTTTATTACAAACGAGTTTTCATATTATTTACGACTCTCGAGTCGGCGTCCAGAGGGACCCCCGTGATCCAATCACGTCAGTGTCTTTCACCGGGGACACACTCCGAGGGCCCCTGGACTGCTACATGCCTGTTCTTTGTTTATGATTTATTTAATTGCAGTCAGTTTAACAGTGGCACCAGTGGGGCTTTGATTCTCTTTGATCTGCGCCATTAAAAACAGCCCCATGCATTATGTAGAGCCTGTTTGGTGTGTAAACGATGTTTAAGAAAGCTAATAATTGCTCTGTCTGTCTCATATTTCATCATTTATTCATAGGAGATGTGAGATTTCCAACACGGGGCCCCCTTTGCTTTTGCTCTCTTTTGATTTATTAACCACCTAGATAGGCCTAATTAGAGAACTTTCTGGAATAGTTGCAAAACGGAAACACAGTTTGGACTTCTCCTCTCCTGTTTTCCTGCTTTTCGTCGCTCACACACAGCTGAAATGAGCTCATTTGCACCGATATCAGACGGCGCAGAGCGCCCCAGATGACAAGTTGTTGATGTGTCGAGACGTGGAAAATAAACAGCAAATTTGAATGTATAATGTTGTCCAATTAGTTCCAATTATCGCATACTGTCACATATTTGTCTTAACTTGCAGGTTTTGATTTGATAGAAGCAGCGTGATAGTCAGGCGGAGCGGCGAGGTCTGAAACGTGTTGGAGACTTGAGATCGCCCAGAAGAGCACTGCTGGATTCATCAGCAGGTGTCTGGTCATTAATGAAGATGTGGGCACTGGAGGGAGAAAACTTTCAGAGAGAGGTGGGTGAGATCTTTTTTTTGTTGTTGCAAAAAGAGATGACAGTTGATCCATGTGTATTTTTTCAAGCTGCGTCCTTTTTGATTATTCCAAATAACAAACTTGCCTTTTTGAAGTCGAACTGAAATTTGTTTTGATTCGTGTACTTATTTGGTCAAAATTGCAAAGACTAAAAAGAATAGATTTTAGTTTTTCGACCATTAAAGCGCCCCCCTATTGTGCAATTTTGATTGGTCCAATATCTGTGTAGGCGGGCACTAAAAGAGCCTATACTATCACTCAGGTCTAACGGTGGAGTAACGGAGTAATGTACGGAGTGCTGAAGACATAGGATTAAAGCGCGATTCATGCTTACCGCATCCGCAAAGGTCGCGAGTGTCCGAATGGCCGAAGTCACGTCACACCGTCAGACACAGCCTTTTTTGGGGATTCTGTGCGGCAGGTTTTCGCCCATCCACGCACATTCCCATTTTTCTAACTACACGGACGCAGATGGGCAGAGGAATTGGAGATCTTTGTGGAGATTTGAGAATGTCTGTTTGCGAGGAGAAAGCCACAGTATAAAAGATCCAAACATTTTTTCTGTCACGATTCCTCCCGCTAGCTAGACTCCCTCTTTTCAACAATGTGGGACAAACACTGCGCTGAGTGTGTGTTGGAGCTGCTGATAACTCAGCAGATGTTGATATATCAAAAAGTAATATCAAGTGGGAATCTGTGCTAACATAAGCAAGCCAGGCTAACTAGCTTCCACTTCCACAACTAGTTAGCTTAGATTGATAGCTTCGACTTAAACATAAACTTAGGAGCACAATTGGTCCTCACTAGGGTTGGACGATTGGACGAATATATCTGCTGTCGGCGATTGGCTGAGTACATCGGCGCTTGTTTTTTTGTTTTTGGGCGATGTTTGTCATTTTATTTTGCTGGTTGAATGGTCTGTGTCCGAAAAACGAGAGCCGCTCGGCCACTGCTCAGCGGCCAGAGAGAGAGGCTATATATCTACAGACTATCAGACTAAGCATTGAAAGTGCATCATCATACCGTCAGTGATGCGTCTGCACAGAGTTGACACCCACCCGCCCGCCCGCTCAGTCTCATCCCCGGAAAAAATATATCAGCGATCGTCGGTTGTTGGGCTGACGATGGCCGGTTTGAAGATTTTAGCATTATCGCCCAACCCCAGTCCTCACAAATGTCCCCGACTAAGAATTTACGAAGTCTAATCTGATTGGTCTTACCTATCGTCAAATCAATTTTTTTTTTTTTTTGCTCATTGATCTGTTTAGGCTTTACTTATCTATAGAAAAATAGTAAAAACAACTAAATTATTGGCCGAGATACATGTGACTATCACTTAGCTGTTGTTTCACAATAATGGAGCATGCTGTTTGTTGTGTAGAGTGTATGTGTGTGTGTGTGTGTGTGTGTGTGTGTGTAGATGCGGCGCTGTCCAGAGTACTGAAGCGGAGCGACAGACACGGTTTCTTAGCCTGCTTTCTTTTCATGGTTGTAATAGGAACTTTCTGCCCTAATTTCATTTCCCCCCATTGTAGTGATGCACACACAGAAGGGAAACAAGTGAGTGAGAGAGAGAGTGAGAGAGAGAGAGAGAGAGAGAGACGCGAGCCACCAACAGCTGTTTCTACGCATCTCCCTCTGATTTTAGAGAATCGTTCATAAATCTAAAAAACATCTAGCGCTCCAATAGTGCTACGTTCTTATGTTAATAAATGTATTCTTTGAAACAATAGCCTTACAGTATGTTGTTGACATTTAGCCTTTCTGAGGCTATCACCAAGATGATACTCCGACAGTCCTGCAAATGTGGACCATGCAGCTTATTCTACATGGTGATTGATTCACGTACATTAAGGAGAATCGACTGAAAGCACATGAGTTATTTTTATTGGGAGAAACCAATTCAGCACCTCCAAAAATAGCCAGAATAGAAGGATCCTTAGTTTCATAACCACATTTTCCGCCACTGCGAGGCAGTCGAATCAGGCTCCGTAGATCGAATCGTTGAATAGTTGAACTATTCGGGGGTCACCCTAAAAGGGTACAGACAGCTTAAATTGCTAACGGTACCAAACCGACGCTATGTGCTTGCTGAATAATGTTCGTAGCCTCGGGCTGTGACACGGTCCGATTGGTAGCGCACCATGGAAATTGACAGCGCGTCTCCTAGCAACACCGGCTTTGAAATTGTCACTGACATAGTTCATATTTCCTTACACAAAAAAGTGAGGAGATATTAAAAATTCAGTTTGACTTTAATTCAAAGTGAATAAATAAATCTCTCTGTTAGTCTCTCATGAAGCGGCCCACATCTTGTTTTTACCTCCCGAGTGTCTACACTTCCGCTACAGCGCCTGCTAACACGCTGTGCCCTGAGTAGCAAACGATGATAAATTGAGCCTTGACCTTGTCCTCTCTGCAAGCCTCTCGACTGTAATGAGAGATGCTCCACTACGCAAATGCCAGTAATTACACACACACACACACACACACAGAGATGTACACACATGAATGTGCTCACACACACCATCAAAATCTAAGCTTTAATTATTCACAACAAAAAAACGAAAATAGCATCAAGGATAGAGTGTCTATTTTTACTCCAAAGTCGGCTGATCTTTCCGAGCCTTTTCCCACAATGCACCGAAATCTGTCATCAGCAGCGATCATTAGGGCCGCTTCGGAGAGGCTTTCCGAAAAAGAGACGGCTGTTAGCAGATGTAAACACACTACACACACAGAGGGATCTAACCAAAGAATGTCAGACTGTGTTGACAGAGCTTTTGTTCGTGTCTTTGTCCCGGCACCGCGGTGGAAAGAGAGCTTTCGACGTGGGTGCCAGTTCACGTTGCAGGCGCTGTAAGTGCTACTTGTAGGCCTTTGTTTTCTGACAGCTTGTGTAGACGGAGAGGATCGCTCTCTGATTATATTGACAACCTGAGGCATCATTAAAGCGCCGTCTTTGTGTTGTAAATAAACACCTGGGAGAGATGAGACGGAGAAGGAAGGGAGACAGGGAGAGAAGCGGGTGAAGACGGCTGACAGGCATGCAGGGATGGAAAAACATATCTGCGGGGTTTTTTTTTTTTTTTTAGCTAAAGCATCCCGTTTGTTTTCCTGCTATTTACAGTTAGAAACAAACAAATCATTAAAAATGTATTTCCTGGCAGGTTAGCAAAACTACACTCGGATCACAGACTGTGCTCCACGCCGCCGCGGTATGTAGTGCAATCCGAGCTTGTCTCAGTGATTACATGATTAATCAAGCCAACCAAGAGCGGCCATAATGATCACATCCCACTTCCGCCATGTTTCACACTGATAATGAACCATTCATTTGAGCTAATTTGCTATGGGAATCTAGTAATCTTCCCCTTGAGTTGAGACGCAGGATGAGCCATCGTAATCTTCTTATTGAGTTCACTGTGTTTGTGTTTGTGTGCGAGTAAATGAAAGTCAGCACATTTCACTCTCCCGAGAGAAGTGCTGCTGCTACAGTCCAGGGCACGAAAGTGTGACTGATTTTATTTAAAGAGGAGGTGTGAGCTTATTGACTCGCAGTATTCTACGCAGGGACAATCATGCTTTCAAACGCCCCGATGATCCTCTCCTTGTACCTGTCTAGGTGTTCTTATTGTTTTTATTTAACGCTTAGTGAGTTGCAAACTCACTGTCACAGCGGATGGAAGGCTTCCACTTTGCTGTACTTGTGCCTCTAGACCACAGTTTGTTGCAGAGCTGTGGCTGGACGTTTCTTCTAATAACTCTTATTTTTAGCCATTCTAGCGGTGTGGCTCTTCAAATAACCCAACGTATCCTCATACAACAGTTTATGTGATATCTTACGAAAAGTCATTCCTCATTTTTTGTGCGTTTTCCTACGAATGTCCAGATACACGTGTCAATTCCCGCTTGTTATATGCATACAGTATTTTCAAAATAAACTTCCGTCTTCACAGGAAACAACTTTGTTAGGTTTAGGCAACAAAACTACTTAGTTAGGTTTAGGAAAAGTTTGTGGTTTGTGTTAAAATAACACAGAAAGTGGTGTAACTTAAGTACGGAAGTTACGTGACAATTAAATCAACGTTGACTTCTGGTTTCACAAAGGGTACAACCAGCGGTCTCCTGGATGAAAGTCTGGTGTTTTTTGACCCACCCCGACCTCCTCCCTACGCAACTTGTGTCGCTTTTTATACTTCCTCCTTCACAATTACGTGGATTACATACAAATTGATTATGTGGGATATATACGAATAACAGTGCATTATTTTTCATAGGTATAGCTACGAACAGCGTATGAGACCAGCCTGGGATAACCACCAAAAATCATGACTTTTGGTGATCCCCTAACTTCCCCTCTAGAGCCACCATGAGGTTGACGTTTATGGTTTTGACTGAAATATCTCGACAGCTATTAAGTGGATTTCTATGAAATTTGGTACACACATTCATTTTCCCCTCAGAATGAATTGTAATAACTTTGGTGACCCCTGCCAATCAGTCAAAGTCAGTTTGTCCATCACTTTGATTTAGGAGTGAATACTTATGAAACTAATGACATCACCATCAGTCCCAGCTGTACTTTGCGTTAAGTGCTAATTAACAAATGTTGGCATGCTTAAACGCTAAACTAAAATGGTGACCTTGGTAAACCAACACATTCTCATTACCACTTGTCACATACTGATGCTTTGTCAGGACCCCTTAGTGTCACTTTACGGTAATAAACACGTTGTTAGCGTTTGAATTCAAACAAGAAAACTTGCTTAGGTTTAGGCAACAAAACCACTTGGTTAGATTTAGAAAAAAAACCCATCATGGTTGGGCTTAAAATTACTACGTTTGTGAAGTGAAACTGAACGTTGTGAACACGGGGCACGAACGAACAGCTGATTGTAAAGTGAAAGTGAAACTTAACGCACGGGACACAAACAGCGGCCTCCTGGATGAAAGCCTTGTGTTTGTTGGCTCTTTATACTACACCAACACACTCCCGGAGCACTTTCTTTGAGCATTTAATCATTTAATATTGACGCAGATGGGTTTACATTGTAGTTGCTTGAAAGCCTCATACAGAGGGTGCCTTGTGCGTTGGTATCAGACACCGAGGGGCGTGCCAAAGCGTCGGTATTTGACGCCCTGGAAATGAGAAGGGGATGGGTAAACCTGCTTAACATCAGCATGTTATCATTGTGAGCATGTGAGCACACTGCTGTTTAGCTCAAAACACTGCTGTGCCTGAATGCAGCCTCACAGAGCCGCTGGCATGACTGTAGACTCTTCTACTCAGCAGGGTTAAAAAATTATATTCAAGTCTGTAACCCCTAATTAGGCATAATTAAGCTCATATGAAAAATGTCTATCCAATTATTAATTTTAAAATACTGTATATATTCTGCTATTACATAAGTACATTCCTCCTGGCTTAAGGTCACCCTGTTAGAAATGTCAGCAGCAATAGTATGACCTCCAGAAATGAGTTGGGAATTGGAAAAAAGAGGAAACTAAAGTTTAAAATAATAAAAAGTATTTGCAGATATCAGTGCTTCAGGCACGCATTCATGCTGCATTACACTGATTCTATTGCTGAGTTTGCCGGTAAAAGCAAGGGAAGTGACAACAGTAGAGCTAAAACTATATTTATAGCAGCAAGTGATGAGCTGAGACAATGTAGCCCATATTAGATATTCATAGATTAAGTTCATAGTGCTGTTTTGGGTGTGTGTAACACTGTTGTAAGGGGCATACAGTGCACACACACTGCGTGTTTGCAAGCTGGAAAGCGTCCATATTGTTCATTCCTTTTGTTGTAATATTTTATCACCTTTTCTAGGACTTCAAACTGCATAGTAAAGAAACTGTGCCAGGCAACTTGTGAAATCATTTTTGGAGGTTCAAAATATATATTTTTTTCTGTCATATCAAAAGGATTCTTACAGAAAATTTTCCATTTCTATTCCATGATATTTGCAGCAGTGGTCTTGTTGTTATGGGAGCATTTCCATATAACTAACAGCATGCACCCTCTCTAACTGCTTAAGTAATAACAGACTAAGGCAGATTGTAATAATGGGAACACATTTTAGTACTTCCTGTAATTGTTTTGTTGCAAGTATTACGCAGGGACAGGAATTTCATTGATTCCTGAAACACAAAATCAACTAAAGAAAGGATATCATCTACCACCGACTGCATATTTGGAGTGGTGTGTAATCGTGTCTTTTGGAATTTCAATATTTGGAAGCGAACTTTTGGGAGTTCACGGCGTTGTCCGGTCTGGGAGTTGTCTGCGTTTTCATCTTACAACTTTAACCCTTTCACAGTGTGTTTTCAGTTCATGAAAGTTAATAATAAACTTTTTGGTCGACCTAAAAATGTGTTATTCAGCGTTCGGTTGTACTTAGCTCTATCCTCTTTTGTCACTTCTGGTTGCAAAAGACCAGGATAGCGACGGCCAAAAAACAAGATGGCGACTGCCAAAATTCCCGAACTCAAGGCTTCAAAACGGGCAGTCCACAAGCCAATGCGTGACGTCATGGTGACTACGTCCACTTCTTATATACAATCTATGATTTACACTTCCATCCTTACACAGTTCATCCTTATTGAGTTTTGGATGCATTTACACCTGTACTTCCATGTGGTCACCCAAAATGCATTTGAATGCCATGCAGGTGTACAGGTTTTCTTGGAGACCTCCGTCCTCCCTGTCCTCTTCATCCGTCTGATGCTTTTAAAGAGAATCCCATAAGCTCTTCAACATTGTGACGAGCTGTTTGCGCTGTCAGCGGTGGCAGCCAACATTGCAAAAAGTTGTTGGTAACATCCACATGCATTTGCGCCCAGTTTCAGGGAAATACGGCCTGAAGGTGATGTTTCACCACAAGAGCCCCTAAACAGCTTCAGTGCTCCTCGGCATAGATTCTGTGAAACTCCTCTGGAGGAATGAATAGCATTCTGTTTAACACGTCGCTCCACAAGCTCTCGAACAGAGGTGTTTGATTCGGTTGAGATCTGGTGACTGTGAAGGCAATACAGTGACATATGATTCACAAGATTTTTATACTTATCAAACCGTTCAGCGAGCCCTTGAATCCTGCCTTTAAGCATCTGTATTCATCAGGGTTTTCTTGCCAAAGAATGTTTAACATCAGGACTGAAACGTACAGTAACGCCACACGAGGTCTCGATTTCACAATTTCTAGCAATCACTTGATTCTGCACCTGACCTGCGTCACGATTACAATTACAGTATTTGGACATTAAATCGCTGCGAATGCTGATGAGCAATGAAGATGATGGAGAAGATAATGATGATGAGAGGCACTGGTGTAAATAATGATGATGATGACGGCGGTGGGGCTGACAGCGTGGGCGACATTGACGATGATGAGGGGGAAGTGGATGAAAATCGATGAAACAACCCTGACAACGGCTGCAGGTGATATCTTGAGTTTTCAGCCGGCGGCGGCACTTCCGACGCTCTCTCTTCCTTAACATCACGCTCTCATCTTCCCAATCTGCAGACGAGGGGAATTGTCCCATCACTTCTGCTGAGTGGGCACCCGTTTCAAAGTATCAATTGGACACGTGTCAGAGGAAAGTTTTTGCTGCCAAAGCAGCACCTTTCAGAACATATGAGCCCTCCCGAATGAACGAACCGTCCCCTCTGTCTTCCCTTTCCCTTTTCGCCCGCCTCGTTCTGTTCGTTCCCTCGCGCCGCAGAGGAAGGAGGAGTGCTACTGCGAACAGTTTGAGTGATGAGAGAGATAAGTGGCAGAGATGCTTTGGAAGTGGGGACTCGGCGCCAGCAGAACAGTGCGTGTGTGTGTGCGAGTGTGTATAGGTGTGTGTTGTGGGGGGGGGAGAAGATGAAAGACTGAAGGTGACAGATGTCAGTAGCCTGACGATGAGGAACTTGATAAGCTGCCTTCCTGTCATTCAGATGTACAGACCACGTCTAGCGAGCGGTTCAAACCACGCCGTTGTTTGTACAAGCACGGTCCAGTATGTCTGTTGAAAAACTAAGAACAGACAAGCGTGAAACCACTACCGCTTCACTCTGGAAATAAACTTTTCAAAAGGCTTTTCTTCGCTCAGAGAAATGTTTCCTCTTCTTTTTTTTCCCATTTAGTTCTGCGAAAGAAAACTCAGAAAGAGTCATGGAGATAAATGAAATTCAAAAGGAACCTTGTAGCGCATTCTTTTTCCACGACTGGGAGATTAGGAGGTCGGGACCTGTTCATTTTAGCTCCTTTCTGTTTCTGCTGAGGCAGGATAGTGTGGTTTCTGAGCCAAATTAATCATCAGGAAACCGCAGAGCAAAATATGGCATTTAGAGGAGGGGTTTTTTTATGCTCGCACAACAAGAACTGATGTGGATTATGGAGTCGTACATAAAAACTATTGAGGTAGCAACACAGTATCCAGTGACAGCCCCCACTGCTGCGGTAACAATGAGCCTTTATGCATGCATGTCAGATATTGTCCTTTGAGTAAATCAATATGATCAACAGTGTCTTACGCAAATGTAATGGAAACCGCTAAAGGTGGTTTAAATATAACTGCTGTGTGAAATCAATCAGAAGCATATCAGAAGCCTGTTTAATACAGTGTCAACAAAATGATTACATTTGATTTGGCTCATAGAGAGAATGTAAATTTGACAGCAAATCAAAGGCATCGTCGCATTTACCCTCAGTTCAAAGAATTCAGCCCACTCACTGCGACAAAAAGGGATGTAGTGTCACAAGTCTAATCTAGCTACTAAATAATTATTGAACTGATCGTTAATAGACTGTAAACAGTGACGAGAGTGACGTTGCAGTTTGTAGCTTGGTATTATATAAAATTGAATAATGGCACACCACTCAAATAATGAAGGTCAAAATTGAACGAAGGACTTCCATATATGGAGTAAATATTTGCAGAGACTCCCACAGACGTGATGAAAGACAAAGATTGCATTCAAAAACAGAGGCTGCCCTCACCACAAAAATAGCAGCATTTGTTTTTATTAAAATGCGTAAAGTGGTCAAGGTTTATGTTCCTCTGACAAACAAGCTACTGGTGTGAATCATGACTGTCCTTCGTCTCAGAAGCAAAAGCAGAAATCATCTAGGAAGGAGTTTGTGTGGATAGTTAAAGCAGCAGTAGGTAGAATTTGAGCAAATATGATTTAAAAAAAAGTTATTTTTATATAAAACGGTCACTATATCCTGGCAGTAGTGCATGAGACAGGTATCTGAAAAAAATCATGTTCCTCTGTGTCCTCCGGTGCTCCTGATGGCATCTGCAAGAATTCACAGACCGGAGGAAAACAACCAATCAGAGCCGAGCTGGAGCTTGCCGTCTCTGAGCAGCTGTCAATCACTCGCGAACTCCGATCAAACGGTCGAACTAGGCAGCGCTGATCAAATATGAATCAATATTCTGTTACTGTAATGCCTATTTCTCACCTCAAATGTTTTCAGAAACATCTTGTAGTGTACTGTTAAGCTGTAAAATGAGAACGTTTGTAACCCGCCCACCAGCCGGAGCACACTTTCTTCATTGTATAAATCATGTATCGGCATTTAAAAAAAAGACTTATACAAGTAAACAAAAGCAAACTAAATCATCGCATCATTATTTTTCATTTCTGTTTTGCTTCTGCAGAGCATCTGTGCGTCCTTCTGGGTTGGCCCAAGCGAGCACATTGAGAACAGATTTGATCGAAAAAAAGGTCCTGCATCACACCCGTAATGTCTCCCCTCCTGGGCCAAGCCAATGAACCAAGAAGCTGCTATAGTGCATTTTTCTCATAGACAGAGCAGATATCGTGCACGCCGCAATAGATTTTCACTGTTGCTTCCTCATCCTCCTCCTCTGTTCTTGATCGATCGGAGCGAGAACGTGTCCTGGAGGCATGAGAGACTGTATACAGTTAGTACACTATACACAGTGTATGTCAAGCCATCTGTACAGGACACGGAACAACTGTTATTCAGCCGAGACTCTCTCATTTGCAAAACAGCCACACATGCACTCTCCCCCCGCTCCCCGCCCCTATTATTTGTTATTCTCTCACACAAATGTGCTCTAAATCTCATTTCCTCCTACAATATATGTATACATACACCTTGTAATATCTCTTAGGCGGTAATTTTCCTGCACCATAAAATGAGTCATTTGTCTCCTCTATATTTTTTTCTCTCTCTCAGCCAGTGAGGAAGGAGGAGCACGCTGCAAGAGCACTGCTGCCGAGATTAAAACCTGATGGAGGGTGTCTGAGCAACGCAATGTGTGTGTGGAGGTGAGTGTGTGTTGTGTATATGTTTGTGTGGAAGAAAGAAAGAAAGGAGGGAGTGAGGGGGAGAGGGGATTAAACCTGTATCTTGGGGTCTTTTTTCGATGTCAGGGAGGTGCTGGGGAGGAGGGGTGTTAGTGCTGACAGGGCAATCTCACTCTCATGATATGGACACACACACTACACACACACACACACACACTACATACACACACACACACAGAGGCACCCGACTCTTCTTCTGCATTATTTATGAAATGCTGCCATTATCTCTTGTTTTACACCTTGCATCAACGGAGTGCCAGGAAAAGAGCTGTGCATGTGCATGTGTGTGTGTGTGCACATGACCAGAGGTGTGTGCACGCATGCACTCACTCGTCTGTGTGCGTTTGTTCGAATGAAGAAGGAAGAGGTAGAAAACTGTTGCCATCAAAGAGCGAGAAAGCCAGAGAGGCAGGTAGATATAATATGTGACAGTCAGTGTGGGGGGAACAAAGAGCAGGCCGACGTACCAGAAGTCTCTCACTGCTACAGAGCAGGGAAAAAAATACAAAAAGTTTCATTAGCAGCGGCGTTCGTGTTCATCTCGCGACAAAGTTTGCACGACAGGAAGACAGAAGTGCGTGGGATGGAGGGTGCGGGTGGGGTTTTGTCGTGGAAACTACCCCAAATACAGAACAGATTGAATAATGCAATGTCTAATAGTACAACAGAAAAAGGAGTAGAGTAAGGAAGCTGTGACATTTATAGTCATTGTGACTATAAAAAATAGAATTTACCGCCTCGCGGTTGAATGCCAGCCAGTCAAGTTGCAGTTTACAACCATGTCAGTTCAAAATGTCATCACTTCATAATTTTATCCTGTTAGACATCTGTGTGAAATTGTCATAATTAGCACAAGAATTCTGAAGTTAAAAACATGTTTTGTGAAGTCACAGTGACCTTGACCTTTGACCACCAAAAATGTAATCAGTTCATCCTTGAGTCCAAGTCGTTTGTGCAAAATTCGAAGAAATTCCCTCCAGGTGTTCCTGAGATATCGTGTTCACGAGAACGGTATGGACGATCGTACAGGCGGACAGACGGACGACCCGAAAACATAATGCCTCTGGCCACAGATGTCGCCAGTGTGGAGGCATTAAAAAGAAATCACCATCATACTCACTGTTATAGTTGTTCATAGGGTGTACAAAACCACAGAAACTTGAATACCAAGCTGAACGTCCTGCACCAAATGATTTGGGAATACACGTACACCCCTAGTCGTGACAAATATGTGGGATTTGATGCAGCTTATTTTTCCAATGTACACTGAACCACATTGGAGGTTTCTGTGACTCATAGACTCATTAGTTATGACGCTCCATTGGTGGTCTTTTCCTATCTGGAAAGTCAATATCATCATTTCCTCTTTCTGAACAGCATGCAGTTGATTATATTATGAGAAAGCTCACTCAACACTTCTCTGTCGGAGACTGTATAAACCGACCTCTGATTAAGGTAATTGACGCTACAGAAAGGTGTCTGACTTCTCCTGCTGGTCATGAAACCACAGCGGAGTTTGTGTCGCAATAATTTAGCTGTTTTTGTGGTGTGTGTGTCCCTGCAGCAACTGTAGTGTCTGTGGAGCTACTTTACTACATCCAAGGAAACTTTTTCACACTAACTGACCCTTTGCTATGCCCCTCCACCCTTGGTTACTGTTGCTAGGCCTGTGAAGCTTTCGCATCCGGTATGTCAATATAGTGTTTTCAAAGATATCAGTGCGATATACCAAAGGAAATGATAGCAAATTTCTGGAATAATCGTTCTGAAAGAAGTAGACAGAAAGGAATACAATATATATTTGAGAGCTACATTCAGAATATAATTTGTTAGCGGAGTATTGTGAATAAAGAGGCCATTAAATCGAGGGAAAATCTCACCGGTCCCTATGCAAGCATCAGACACCCAACGTCTTGACGACTCACATGAAGGACATAACCTTTACAGGAACAACAATGTTCTTGCACAGTAGGGTAAGTCTATATATATTTTTTATTTTAAGCTAAATTAACATTTAGTTGTGACTCTGTATAGCTTTCATTATCTTATATAAAAATAAATTATCATGCTTTTTAGTTGTGTGAAAGTTTCCCCGTGTATAGCCAGCCTAAAAGTGAACCATCATCACCTGGTGATCAAGACCGACGATAAAAATGAAGGAGTAACACTGTTCCTGCAAGCCGGGTAGGTCTTTATCCACCATTACAATTATTAAAAAGCAAAAGCAGCACGTGTATACATTCAGTATTCCTTCAGTAAATAGCGTAGCATAGAAATGCCAATGCTAGTTAATGGTGTTCTAATGCAACGTTACTCTGCTAATCTTAGCTCCACAGTTTTATCTAAACATAACATTTTAGAAACGTATATCTTCTTCCAACCTCCCAGTTGTCAGACCCTGGTCGGAGCTGGACAATGCTACGCTATGATTGGCTAGTCTGCATTCGAGGGGCGGAACTTAGCGAAGGGTCAATTATGAGGACATTCAGCTTTTCTGGTGGTCCAATAAATTAAATAAGAGACGTCCTTTCCATTTCTATTGAAAGAGAAACTACAGTGTCTACATGTAGCAGTATGAATTGGGTGGACATGGGTACCTGGTTATTAGCGTATCACGTCAAACAGCAAAACAATGTCTCTTTTTTATGCAGTTTCCATTATACCAGCTATATGCTATTCAGTATGCTCACCCACAGCAAAATGTGTATGGTTACATAATGTATGTATATAAACATAGTGCTATCTTTTCACAGTTGGAAATATTTTCCTTCTCTTTGAGAAAAGTTTGGAGCCCCGTAGAGTCGCACGCATCTGCACTCCCTCCGTGTCGGCATCAGTAACACAGTCCAACAAAAAAACAGTCCACAGTGAAACTCTCTGCAACACAGTGACTCACTTTCTGCTGGCACTGTTGGGAAACTGGAACACTGATACTACCAGTTGGCTCCCGGTGGCTCAGTCTAGCAGCGCTGCTCCTGGAAGCCAAGTTATTCATTGTGTTTAATTTCCTCATAGGGCGACTCTAATACTAATCCCGTCTGACACTGACGGCACGTCACACAAAGTAATCTGTAATGTCCACTGTGTATATAAGGAATTCATTTTGGCTGTCCACTGACAGAGCGGCAGTGACACACGCTGCCAAAGGCTTCCATATGACAGTGAAACTTATCTGAGCCACACTCGTTCCTCCAGCATCCAATAATGTCAGAATATGTCAGAGCATGGTGGAGGTACACTAAGCTGCTATATTATATGACGGCTTATTTCCTTTTTTATAATTGTTACTTTTGAAGATCCAAATATCTATATATTTTGGAATTAATCTCTATTCATGACCACCCATAATCTGCACAACTAAAAGTAAGTGTTGCAATGGAGTACACTGGATCAGATCACCATTTGTTATTCATGAATTGAATCAAAATCATATCGTGGCAGACTTTGTGATATCAGGAAATATCATTGTCCAAAGAAAGACATGTAGTATCGTGATGAAACTTCAGTTTACACCCCTTGAACCTAGCAGGCATATTATGTCCAATAGGTAAGATGGTCACATTCATTCAATGATTTAAAAAACAAATCATTTTATTGCCAATAAACCAATAAAAGTATCTTAAAATGCATCTGTGACTGATCAATATCTAATCAAGCCTGTTAGAGATAAAAGCATGTAGTATCCTCTAAATGGTTTGACTCGGGTAGTATTTCTTTAATGACCAAAGGGGCAATTTGGTCAATGGTCAATGACGACACCAAGGTTTTTGACGTGTGCAAGATGACCAAGAACTTCTTGATTCAACTGTAAAATGTTCTGACTCATCCATAGATTTATATCAAAAATGCATACAATCAATTCGTCGATATAACTTAACAAGTCTCCCTTTAAAATAAAATCAACATTTATTTTCTGATATCAGATCCCCATTGAGATCCAAAACTAAAACCACATAAATTAACAATTTGTGTCTTAATTCAGTATGCTCAGGGAAAAGTTTCTATTTTCTATTCTGCTTTACTAGTTTGTTGAGCTGAGAGAGAAAAAAAAAAACTGTTATCAGTATCTCTGCCAACACATTACCTTATTTTCACAGTGAAAGTTTAAAAGCACATTCCTTGGGAGGAGGCAAACTCCAGACCTCCGTTGGCCCGGAGCAACGGTCTGAAAAGATCTATAGCATCAACACTTTCACCCCCTCCATCACTGATTTGTGATTCTTGTATCTGGCAAGCTCGGCTTCTCCCAGGGGGAACCACGCACTGCCTTCTGTTTTCCTAGCTGGACTCCTCGGTGAGCACAAATAAACACTTGTTAAACAGAAATCCCAACCTCCCTAGCTGTGTGCAAAGCAAACTAAACAAAAGGAGCTGCACTTTGTAAGAAACTCCCGGGCAGGAGTCAAGGGCCAGATGAAAGAGGCAGATACTCAGATTAAAGCGGGAGACAAAAATGAAACGGGGATTGCAGAGCAGAAGGCTTGCGCAAATCTGTAGACCATCTGGGGGAGGGGACGGACACTTGGAGAACAACGTCCATTAGAGGAGAACGCCCAGTGGAAGCATGTCATTTCCACTTTGCATCGGGCGTGGTGGAACAAAGAGAGACAAAAGGACGGAGACAGAGTCAGAGGAAAAAGCTTAACAAGGTCAACAAAGCATTTGAGGGATGCTCGACCTCACATCTATTTTTGCAAACAGTACACTGACACACACACACTGCAACATTTCAGTATGCAATGAGACATGACAGTGGCCAAAGGAAGATTGTTTTAGGCGATCAGTTTGACAGCTTCTTCTTTCCATTCTGACACAAGAGAGTGTGAATACATCACTAGAAGCCTGAATATTTAACCAGGAATATGACCTGCTTTTCTTGTTGCAGACGCCGCACTGCTTTAGCACTTTATAGCATGGTTATAAAACAAAACCTCATCTGGGTGAAAAGCACAGTCAAATACTGTATTATTACTGGTTATAGATCTCGTAACAACAGGGATATTAGGGTCGTTTTCGCTTATAGCTTTTACCCAAAAAAGTACAGTCTAAAGGTCATAATCTCCGTCAGGGTTCTGCCAGTGTCTGCAGAAAGAGTAAGCTGTCTCATCAGTAAGAGAGAATTCAATACATCAGGAGGGAAAGTCATAAGTGAACATTTTCTCGCTGCTCAACCCCCCAAAAATGCACTATGCTCTTATATTATTTATTGATGACTTTATTTCAGAAATAACACAAGAAGCTGCACTGCTTCAGAATTAGTTCTAAGGCAAAATGTTTAACTATTAATATGCCAGAATAAATACATTTTACTTTTTTATCCAAAAGTGTAAGAACTTTACTTTTTTTGGTTAGCAGTCTTTTCATTTTCAAGGGCACCCGTAAGTTCACAGAATTTGGTGCATGTGGCCTCTGCATTTCTTAACAGGGTTAAAAATACCTTTGAGTAGCAGACATCCACTCTAGCTACTATTGTATTCTATTTTATTACCAGACGACTCTTAGAATAGCAAAATAGGGCTTAAAGCTGCAGTGGGTAGAAATGGAGCAAATATGATTTAAAAAAAGTTATTTTTATAAAACGGTCACTATATCCTGACAGTAGTGCATGAGACAGATAATCTGAAGAAAATCATGTGCCTCTGTGTCCTCCGGTGCTCCTAATGGCATCTGCGAGATTTCACAGACCGGAGGAAAACAAGCAGTCAGAGCTGAGCTGGAGCCTGCCGTCTCTGAGCAGCTGTCAATCACTCGCATATTATATATTATTGGAGTTTAGTGACTGCCAGGCTCTGTTGACATATTGCTCAAGTTAACAAATCTTGGTTCCCAGTTACACAGATGTTACTCCTAAATCATAACGTATGACTTAGAATGACTCCTAAAAAAAAGACTTGTCATTTTGGCTGATATTTAACGTTAGCAGCTCTTCTGTGAACTGAGTTAAATAAACTAAAGTAAGATGTGTGACGTTACTGTTTGACATCACAAAACACCGCCAGTCAGCATGTCCACACAGTTTTCATAATGTGATTTGATTAAATCAGAGTTCTGCTTTGTGAAACGTGACGAATTTATCAGATGAACTGATGGAGTTCAGATTGATAAGTTAATTTACATTTTAGAGGCAAATAAAGTATTCAACTGTTTCGTACTGTCGGAGGAAACCCTAACAAGTTGTAATACATTTTAAGCTTTTCCATGTTTCATGCTGCAAAGCAATGCAAAGATCTGCTGCATGTGTATTCTGAACACGTGCGTTTTGTAAAAAAGCTGTGTAGAAACTGGTGATTAGTGTCGGTCCGCTCAGCACTGCTCTTTTTTGTTTACTTGTGTAGCCTACTTGAATTATGACATACATTATTCACTTGGTACACTTAGCACCAGAATTAAAGGGCTGCTGTTTCTTTCCAGGGGAAACAAATCATTTCAGTCCTGTCTGACATGCTGCATGGCATCCAGCTCTCAGGCCAATGAAGCCAGCTGCACAGTGAGCACGTACACATAGCCGACACTGAAGCAATTCCGGGCTGCTGCATCCAAACAAACCTCCAAAAACAACACGAGTCGCGCACGCCAGCGCAGGTCCAGAGCACGAAGTGGATGCTGTAATCCATCCAAGCTGGCTGAAAGGAGCATCAGCATGCAGCGGGCCTGGAGGGAATGAAGCCTATCTGGTCTCCTAACACAAACATGATGGGATCTGTTTGGCCACGCATTGCTCAGGGCGATGGAATACCAATGGCTCAACACACACTTTTACCCACACATGCGTGCCTCTCGCATTTAAAAATGACACGGCCGCACGCACGCACGCATTTTTCAGCCAGAGCGCATGTTCGCAATGCACAAACACGGACACACACATGTTGACTGATAGCATGTGAAGGCTCTCTCTAACACACTTTGCATTTCAGCTCAAAGGGTCATTGTGCACCCTGGAGAATCACGTGTTCCTCTGGAGTCCTTTAACTCTTATTGACAAGCTCACGGAGCCGAGAGGGCGCACACATGAAACGCACGCAGACAAAAGACGTATATATATATATATATATATATATATATATATATATATATATATATATATATATATATATTTACATGAGAAGTACATGTTTGCTCCCACACACAGTGGAAACACTACTGTACCGTCACATTGTTGAAGTGGAGTCTCTATGCAGGGCCTAAATTGGCCTTTGAATATGCTAATGATTCAGCTGGAAGCAATTTAAAGAGGAGGGGAGCATTAATGTGAAGTACCTCACCCCCTAACCAGGCAGCCATGCTCAGAGTGACACAATTACACTTATCGCACAGCCTTTACACCAAAACTCACACACACAGACACACACTGTCTGACAGCCACATTCGCACAGATTCCCATTCAGACCTGTCAAATTGACGGCTCTCACCATGGAACACTTTGGCTAAATGAGCTTAAGTGGATGAGAAACGCAACAGAGGGGAAGAAAGAATGATCCTTTTGTAGCGTGATTATTGTATAAAGAGGTTTGAAGAATTGTGGGGAAACGGCACGCAGTCACCAAACACCGCACATCTGAAAACGAGAATATCCACTAGTACTGTATCAAGTCAACACATACAGTATGTGACAAACATCTGATGCAAAATGCAAGTTCATGACTGAAATACTGAGAATTTTGTAGCGCTGACAGGCTCTCTTTTGAATTATTTTGCGTATTTATGCGCCAAACTTCTGTCCATAATTTATGATCAACCCAGTTGTGGTCATTAAACAGACAGAGGGAATAACACAATGACAGCGCTGATGCAAAGTAAGGGACCAGGCCTGAAATAAAGAAGCATCTTCAATGCTAAGAGGCTTTTTAGATTTCATTTTTACTCTGCTCATAACAAAGCACTGATACGCTCTGGGGAGCAAGGTTCAACACAACCGCACGAGAACGGGAAACATTTCATAAGCGGTATGTATAGACATAATTAGAGCTGAAAGATTATGTAAATAAGACTGTTGTCGTATTGGCACAGAGAAAAACAGGCTGTGGCTCGAAACATCTGCACACACACACACACACACACATACTGTAGACTATTCCTCCGAAGGGACGGGATAATTGGCTGCTGAGCGAGAGCCCCCTTTGGCTTCTCATTAGCAGCTGTGGACGACTCATATGTGTGTGGGTTCCTGCGCGTCTGTGCATTCCTACCGCATGTGCGCGCACATGCAGCACGCGTGTTTTGATCAAAAATGCATGTCACATCACATTCGTGTGCATTACTGATCATCTCCTTTGATGCCTTCCTATACAGCCATGTTTCATTATTGTCTCCCATACATAGAGACGCAGCTCTAGCAATTGCAAAGTGTTTGTGCGAGTGTGTGTACGTTCTCATTACGTGGTCTACTACTACTACTACAGATGGGGCAGTTCCATAAAGTAACTACTAGATGGCCTTAACTTACAGTGATTGGCCTTAAAGGAGCAGTGTGTAACATTTAGGGGGATCTATTGGCAGAAATATAATATAATATTAATAAGTATGATTCCTTTAGTGTATAATCACCTGAAAATAAGAATCATTGTGTTTTCGTTAGCTTAGAAGGAGCCGTTTATATCTACATAGGGAGCGGGTCCTCTTCATCGAGTCCGCCGTATTGCACCACCTTCCACCCCGTTTCTACAGTAGCCCAGAACAGAAAAACCAAACACTGTTTTGGGCTGGAGTCGATAACATTACTTGCTCTTGTCGTCGCCCCCACTCTCTCTCTCTGGCTTCACCACTCATTTTCCACATACACTCTATGCACTGGCTTCGCTCCAATTGACCTACACTACTCTTACAACAACTGGCTCTAGAGAGGGTCATTTGCGTTTTTGTGTCTGCCATCGTAGTTTCTTCTACACGCTTGGCACGCAGAAGAAACTTAAGTTGGTTGCAATCTGCAACCTCACCGCTAGATACCGCCAGATCTTACACACTGTTCCTTTAAATGTAGCTATTTTTTGATGTACTACTGTAAGTTTCTCCAGTGTCCAATTACAATTTTTAAATCTAGTAATTCTTTAAATTGACAGATTTATACCGTAAATAAGCAAACATTTGTCTTTGGTTTTATGTGCTTATTACATTTTTATACATTATTTCTTAGTTATTTTACATGAAAAAAATATTATTTTAACAGGGAATTACTGTAGATGGACTGAATTGTTTAAAAAAGTAAATATTAAATGCCTTAAATTTACAGAGATCAACCTGGAAGGTATTTAATGTATTTTAACAGTCTGTTTTCCCACAGTTTATTACACGTTTATCAACAGTAATATACTGTGATTTAATTAATTTTTGACCTCAAACCTGCTCTGTTTTTTATACAGTTTATTACATGTAATTTTTTTGGTATGGTTATTTACCGTAATTTGACGGTATCAAATTAAACTGCCAGTGCTTTTACCGTTTTTTGTTTTTTTACAGTGTACTCAGTGTGTAGCAGTGGTTTTTTTTCCCTCTGAGAGGGGATAATAGGGGGTAATCTCAACGCATTAGGAAGCCCTATGGTTAAGTTGGAGAGCTCTCCTCAGTATTGCAGCTCACCGAGCAAATGAACCGGCCAACACTGTGTTTTTCCTCCTCACAAAATAAAACCCTGACGCCCTCTCACACAGCGAATTCATCTCTCACCCACACAGAGAACATTAAAAAAGAAAAAACTTTTCACAATGTTGTTTGTGCCTTTTGATGAACTCCTCTATTCAGGCAGATAGTGAATAGATGTCAAGTGTTTCATCTTTTGCCTTTATTTCCCAATATTGCACCTCCTATCTTAAAGAGAAAAGCTGAGAAAATACCAGCGTTTAACATTTTGATGCTTTTGAACGCTGTCTTTGAGTCACACGGAGGCTGATATGAAAAAAAAAAGAAAAAAAATGAACTCTGAGGCATGAAACTCAGATAAAGTCCAGCTAGAGAAAAAACATTCAAGCACTGGGAGTTGGAGAGTAACCAGATACTGTGGGCTGAGTGCCAAAAGCCACGGTAGAATGAATGGAGCCAAGGTCTATTCATTGATTCCTTGGGTTGTGCACCATCAAGGGCACCACTGGAGTTGTTTGTTATGTGTCAAACCGCATACTGGATGCAGTTCGTAGTCATGGACCGCAATTTCAAACTGGTCCTGACCTTTCCAACAAAGTTTCATCGAGTGAGCCGGAATCATATGCTGACTTGAACAGTTGAATAAGAATTAAGATGCGGCTCCGGTTCAAGGACAAACAACTTATCACTCAGACGGTGCTTCTTCATCCCAGTGTTTGTCCTGCATCGCGAAGTTTTGTTAAACAACAACCCACCGAGCCATCCATTCACAATTGTGGTCTTCTTAAAGGAACAGGGTGCAGCATTTAGGGGGATCTATTGGCAGAAATGGAATATAATCATAGACTGTATGCAAGAAGTGGACGTAGTCATCATGACATCACCAACTGGTTTGTGGACTGCCGTTTTGAAGCCTCGAGTTTGGCATTTTGGCCATCGCCATCTTGTTTTTTGCAACCAGAAGTGACAGATGAGGGTGGAGCGAAGTACAACCAAAGACATTTGTAGGCAACCACAAATGTTATAATTAACTTTCCTGAACTGAAAACACACTGTGAAAGGGTTAAAGTTCAACGACGAAAACACAGACAACGCCGTGGTAGCGACCTGTCAATCACAAGGTAGCCACGCCCTAAAGCATCCCCTGCTTTATGGTCTATTTGACTCTAAATGGGACCATAATTTACTAAATGAACATCATGCTGTATTGAAGAAGACTTGAAACTAGTGATTGACACCATAAACTCATGTTTACAATGTTCACTGAGGTAATAAATCAAGTGAGAAGAAGGGTCATTTTCTCATAGACTTCTATACAATTAGACTTCTTTTGGCAACCAGAGGAGTCGCCCCCTGCTGGCTATTAGAAAGAATGCAAGTTTAAGGCACTTCCACATTGGTTTCATTTCTCAGACCCGGAGGTTGCCCATTAGATATAATATTAATGTTTTCATTAGTGTATAATCACCTGAAATTAAGAATCGTTGTGTTTTGGTTACCTTAGAATGAGCCGTTTATATCTACATAGGGAGCTGGTCCTCTTCATAGAGCCGGCCGACATGTTCTACAGTAGCCTGCATGGACAATCCACACACTGGTTCTAGATAGGGTCATTCGTGTTTTGACATCAGTCATCGTAGTTCATCCTACACGCTTGACACAGGAGAGAAGTTTCAGTTTGTTGCAATCTGAAACCTCACCGCTAGATGCTGCCAAATCCTACACACTGCACCTTTAAAAGTAAAATGATCCATGTGACCACAGCAGATTGTGGTGATATTTATAGTATATATTATAGTATGCGAAGTGACTGCAGAGATATAAAACAAAAAAACTGCAGCAGCTCTAATGCGAAATAATTAATCAGCATAAAATACAGTGTGATATAAAAGTAACACATCAGGGGAGTGCTTTTCCTACGGTCTCTTGTCTTATGAAACATGAAGCAATATTTGTTTGCTGGTGAAGCAATGTCACCTGAATTCATTAAAAAAAAAAAATCTGAACTTACAAGATTTCATTTAAAAAATGCATGACTGCACAGTCTGATGTTGTCAGAAATTTATGATGCCACTGGCCTGGCAGTAATGTTCAAATGTTAACACTAGAGCTGTCACAGCTAGGCTCAATGTGGGACAAAGAGGGGAGACCAAGCATTAGTTTTTAACTTAATAGATTTATTTGACCCAGCTGAAAGGTAATATAAACAAGTGGGTCTAAATCTGCAAAGTGCAGAATTTCTCTGTGTCACTTTCTGGTGAGACTGGGCTTCTTTTAATCTAAAGTTTGACCCTAAAACCGAAATGCTTATTGCCAATGAGTCCCTTATAAAAACAAGGACCAGCAGCGAGACAACATGTTTTTCTCTTTAAGGATGGAAAAAAAAAGATCACACGCAAGCACAGTCAGACTACTTCAGATTCTAAGGTGATTTTCTCTGACCCTTTGGCTCTCGCCTGTGAACAGAATGGAGCAGACAGTTTGTACAGACACATTGTCAAGAGCCTCTTTTGGCAACCAGAACTGAGGGAAGAAAACAGGGACACCGTCTCTGTCAGCTATGACCCTGTGTGTTCAGCCACTCTTGTATTCCCTGACAAACGCCAATATTAAGTGCTGCAGAGACAGACAGAGAGAAAGCACGACTTTATTCTGTCTAACAAACCCGTCCACAGGCCAACAAAGCGATCTGTCCTTTTGAGGCACAGAGGCAGCACAAAAGCAACATTCACTGCTATTAAAGCTGGTGTAGGCGGTATGATTTTGTCGTCATTGGGAAAAGAATTCTATAATAACCTTTCAGCATATTTGTAATTCAAGTGGTGCCCCAGGCTAGGCAGTTTCTGGAGAAGGCAAAAAAGGCCAGAATTTGAAAATACAGCCTTCATGCAGTAACCTGTACAAATACTAGTCATTCATTTCAAACATCATCCCGACTGTGATCCTGATGCCATTATACAGCTGCAATTCTATGAGAACTATGAAACTATTCTTTGCAAACTTGTTCCCTTTGAGATGACATAGGCTTACTGTGTTTTGAGGCTCTAGCGAGCTACTATATCAGCTATGCATTTCAGATATGGAGAGAAAATGTTGCTAACATTTTGGCCTCTCATTTTCTCCATCTCCGAAACGCTTCGCTGATATTGTCACAGTCTCTTTTTGATAAGTCTGTCTTCCTGTTTTGGGTTGCTTTGCAGTTGTTGCCAATGCTAGAATAGCAACTTTTCCTGCAGCACCAGTGATGCCAGATCAGATTGACAGTTCCCATCCAAATCACACCTTAAAACCTGCCCAATTCAATAAATACCAGCCCAAATCATAACCTTGCCAGAAAACCTGTGTATAACTATAAAACCATTACATGCCCAATAGAAAACACATTATAAGAATACAAAGCTTCATATCTACATTAAATAGCCAAAGATAAAATGTTAGATAAATAGGATATTGCAACCTACAATGAGTGCAGTCACAAATTGCCAAGTCAATGTCAACGATGACGATGTCAAGGGAAGTTGGTCCTCCGTTATCCCTAACCACAATTGACTACAACTGATGTCAATCAAATATGTCTCAAATAAAATTAGTTAACCTTGCCAAATGTTGACAAAATCGGACCAAATTTCATCTATCAGCCCAACACTATATTTCCCAGACAACTTAATAAAAAGTACCCCAATTGGACGAAAACCAGCCCAAATCTGGCAACACTGACGTGCAAACACGTCTGCATTTGTATAACAGCCAATAGGAACGCCCTTTCTCTGAAATGACCTTTGATCGACCAAAATCTGCCATCATGGGTTAGATTTTCTAAAGCCTGAAAGAAGAGCCAAGAGCAGGTGCAGAAGTCTAGTTTTCTCTCAGACCACTTGAATTACAATTACGCAGCTTTAACAAAAGAAATTTCTCAACACCCTCGAGCTACTGACTCATGGCAGATATCGCTCTCGGCACACAAACCCTTTAACTAGTGATATAAAACTGGTCTTTCATCATATCTGGGGTAGAAAAGCATATTAAATAGTATTTTTAACCGTCTATGGCATGTCATCTAAGTTCCTCAGCTGAAAATGATGAAAATTGGTTTTCTTTTGCAACTCTTCATCATTTCAGAAACTCTGAGAGGTGACGGGGACAAGTGTAACGAGACAAGGGTGTGTAAGCCAGTGGGACATCGCATCTCCACACAGAATCCATTCTCTAGATGCTGAAACAAAGCTTATTTCTATTCCCTGTGTGATCTGCTAAAGATGAGGAAACACAATGTTTGCCGTTGTCAGGAGGTGTTAATCCTCAAATAGCAGATATAGCTAAACCTGAATGACATGGGGATATTAAAGTGCACGCGCTGAATGCCAAATACCAGACACAAGATCTTTCCAGGATATGCCTATTCTTAAGCATTCACGCTCCAAATGTTTCTCTCTGCTGACGCTAAGCTGTGTACTACGTTTGAATAACGATTGTGCAAAAGTGCATGCAGACTCACTCTCAAACTTACAGACCGGTTATGGGAAGGTCACAGGTTTGATTTCTTGGAGTGGCAGCTCAGGGAGAGTAGCTATGTACTGGCATTTGGATGGCTGACAAAAACAGCAAATTGAAAAGGGTGTGAAGTCCATGCAGTGGACCTACAACCTGCTTTGCGCTGCACCCTGTAGAGTTTTCCAGACCACTAAGTAGCATACTGTGATCGGGCCGCAGATGTCACTGCTGTGGGTGCTACACTACTGCTGTGTGCCCTTGAAAAGACAATCAACCCCCTCCAGCTCATTGATGTGCAACTAACTAGAGTATATACTGTATAGGCCTATCATTTCATGTGTCCTGTGTGTCATCTTAGTGTGTTTTTTAATAAAACTGAAAGTCTTTATGTGTGACTGTATTGTAGACCAGCTTTCGGGATAATGCATTATTTTGTAGGACATCAAATTATTTCATAACCGGTTAAACAATAGTTCAACATTTGCTTTCTTGCCGAGTGTTAGATGAAGAGATTGATACAACTCTTATGTCAAGATTATGAAGCTAACGCTAGCAGCCGGCTAGCTTAGCTTAGCATTAAGACTGGAAACAGGAGCAGCCTGGGTCTGTCCAAGGGTAAAGAAACAAGACTCAGTCAAAACTGAGTATATGGCTGGACCGTGTTTGGTCAGTCTGTGAATTTGTGGCTAGATTGTTACACAAATAGTCAGTGGTCATGTCTATAACGTTAAATCCAGCGGTACATGTCCACCAGGTCCGGCGAGGACACTAGGAGACGTGCTGCTCCCCTCAACTGGCCGTTCAAGCGGTGACGTACCCTCTCGTTGACAAAAAGGCTTTGCCACTGCTGAATCTCGTTTAATTTTAGAACTACTTTGACAGCTTGGTCCAAGTCTCGTGAGCCAGACAGTTGCGCTGGATGGGCTCATTTGCATAAAGGACTGTTCCCCGCCTTTTCGTTTTGAAAGAGCAACGGCCAATGAGGAAACTCCAACACTCTGTCAACCAATCATGTAACTTCATCACTCAGTCACTCACTTGGTGACAGACTTTTGCGTTTGTAGGGCTGGCCCTCTGCGGCCCAGCCAAAAATCTACATACCAGCTCATGTCTGTCTGACTGTCCTTCGCATATCTCAAAAACCTTCTATCCAATCAACTTGACACTTGGCGGGCGTATTGCCCAGGACCCAAGGGAGTGCAATGTCGAAAGTGGTGCAATATGGCCAGATGGTGGCGCTATAACAATGAACTTTACGTCTTGGCCCGTAACTTATTAACCATAAGTCTCAGAAACAAAATTATTTTTTTCTTGATTATGTGGGTACAGACAAATCTATCCCTATAAGCCACGCCCATTAGCGTCCAATTTGATTTTGTCCAAATCAGATTTTTTTGCTACGCCTACACATTTTGAGCAATCATCACAACATTTTGTACAAAACATCTCTGGACCAAGCCGGACAAAGTTGTGATGTTCCATACAAATTTGCTATAGCTGGCTCTCAAAGTACTCAAATGCTGTGGGCAGGGCTTAAATTACAAAAAATGTCACATCTCCTGAACACTTTGTCCTATTGCGACCACATTTGGTGGACATGTGTAGATATGCTGTTTGAGTAACACAAATTATACCATGATACCATTTGGCCAATAGGTGGCACTGTAGCAGCATAATCTAACTATAAATCAAGGAATCTCTGTCTGTGTATGTACGCTATGTATGACTGCCCTTCGCATATCTCGAAAACCGTTCATCCAATCAATTTCACACTTGGCGGCTGCAACAACGCTGCAAGCAGCACTTCTGGGGGCCAAGCAATCGGCAATTCCGGACAGGCACATGCTCCAAACGGACACTACACTAGTTTATTTAAGTTGTACAAAAAAAACAAAAAGTACCAAGTTGTGGTTTTACAGAGTTATAGACTATTATTTGGTCAGGAACATTGACTTCCTGGAGTCTCCACCTGTCACAGTACCAGAAAGTGTTAGCAAAAAAAGGGAAAGTGTGGTCCAACAGATTTCTCCAAACATACCTGACAGCTCCTATATTTTCTTGAGTGATGCCCCAATGCTTCAGCTGTTCATACCATACAGCACTGTGGTGGGAGACCGCTTGTTACTGGGAGTTGTTGGCATATATGTCGTCTGTAAGAAACAAACACAAAGAGGACAGATACAGTTAGGGCTTTATCCGTGACCAGCATGGCAGCAACATCACTTATGTCCTCCTACACAAGCCTTTGACACAGACCCTGATAGCCTCCTACGCCCTGCTCTGAAATATAGTGGCCTGTAAACGACAACTGACAAATGAACACATCAGTAAGCTAGCTCATTAGAGCACAGACGTTCAACAGACTACTGGATATTCTAAATATATTAAGAATAGCACTCACTTAGTCTTGAGAATGAGGCAAACAACCCTTTATAGCAAAGATGTGTTGTGGCGTCAGTCACTCTAATGGCAGCGAGCAGCTGACAAAGACGGTAGTTGAAGGTGGTGGTGGAGTTTGGATTCTCAGAAAATCCAGTGGGTGGGAAGTCTTTGTTCCAATAAAGCAATCATGTATGAGACTAGAGCGTTTAATCTTTACAACTCAACACTACTGTAGGCGTCAGTTACACTTCTGTTACCCAGATTCATGCTGTTTTGCTGCCTTCTGACTGGGGTTAGGTTTGGTAATTACAGTATTTCCGCCAAAGAGGTTGTGTTTTCAGTACTGTTAGTTAGCAGGACATCTGAAAAACTATGGACCACATGTAAAGCACAACATAACTGTGAGGCATATATGCAAGATTTTGGAAAAACTTTTTCCCTACTCTTACGGATTTCGTCCAATATTTGCAAATTGGATATCCCTGGAAAAAAATATTTATTTGTCATTTGTCTCATCTCATTTCTTGGGTCATGTTCAAATTCATGCAATAGACCAAAAAATACATACATTTTTAAGCAAATCCACCATTTTCGCTGCCAGTAAAGTTAAATCAGCTCTCTGGCTTGTTACTTTACAGCAAACTGAGTAGTAAGCAGACACACTGTCTGTGTGTTCCAATACCCATACTACCATACTATTTAGCAGGCCAGAAAAAAAAGATTTAGTATGTCCCAATACATAGTATGTCAAATGCAGTATGCCAAAAATACCAGGATGTCCTACTGCATCTGGTCGCATTTTGCAGTATGCGAGCCAGCATGCTTTTCTGGCTATTCTGAGCTACAATCCTCTACGCAGTGGATATATAAGCAGGAGGGTCAAAGTTCAAGTATTATGATGAAGTAGTATGTCTCATTTGTATGCATACTGCATGCAACAGTATGTACTGTTCAAGGGCAGCTACAGTATGTATTAAAAGTAAAAAGAAAAGGTATGCAATTTCTAACGTAAACCGTGTCTTCACAGGATGCATTCAGTCACAGTATTAAATGTAGGTCACCCGTACTGTGGCAGCGTTCAAAGTCTAACACAAGTACTGTAGTTATATGTTTTCTCCCGTAAAATGACAGAAAATAAGACCTGAAGTGTAAAAATACGCTTGAGGTTGCATTTACAAGTGCAAGCCCGTGTAGACCTATATCTGTTCCGTCAGACGCACGTGAGACTAAGCTAAAACACAGAACTGATATGCCTCCTGTGTAGGTTTGCCATAAGTGTGCTAAGTGGAACTATAAACTCTCAAGAAACTCCAATTTCAACTAAATGTTTTATAAAATAAACTGGGTTAAAAATTGAGTTAAAAGAAATTTCAGCAGCTTGGTAAGTGAATTAAATTGTGAGTCAGTGCTACTTATCAACAACCTTAGCAAAGTCCTGCATAATAAAGTATATTATGGCCATTTTATGCTCTGATGCCGTAAAATAATTATATTGATTATTTTTTGCCCCTTGAATAGAAATGAAAGTGAAAAAACAAAACGTCTCTGCTGTCTCAATCTGTTGGTTCACTCCTATTAAAGAGGACCTGTTATGCGTTTGTGCTTTTTCTCTTTCCTTTATTGTTTTATATAGTTATTTTTGTGCATGTAAATGGGCTGCAAAGTTACAAAGCCCAAAGTCCACACCAAAAGGGAGTTACTCTGCCCCACAGAAACACTGCTCCTGAACTGCCTGAAACGCCTTTCTTGACGTCGTGCCTTTTCTTCCATAATGTGGTGATGACACCAAGTAACACATTTGCATAATGGATAGTTTGGCACGCCCTCAAACAAAGCTAGTTAGAGCGGAGCTGGAGCAGAGCGTGAAGAGTTTGATTGATCAATCAGAGCAGACTGGGCTTCTTGGGAGAGAAAAGAGGCGCTGCAGCACAGCCGGTATGAGAAAAGTAAAGCATTTCTTTAACATTAAAGCATGTAAACATGTTCTAGTAGAAACCCAAAATACAAGTATGCACCTGAAAATAAGCATAATAGGTCCTCTTTAATGCTAATCTGTGAAATAAAAGTCAAATCACAGGGTCAGCATTATTCAAACCAGATTAAAAGCCTGCATATTTTGTGTTTAAATGACAATTTCTGACTTAAACTAAACACCTATAAAGTATAAGCACAACAACAGCTGTGCAAAAAGTTTAGCCCTGTTAGAATATTGAGAGAAAAAGTGTCTTAAGTGCTGCTGCTAAATGGGTCAAATGCTGCTGTTTGTTGGCAGCTCACACCTGAAGCCACGACTGTGTACTGAGTCCATCCATCTGCTTTGCAGCGCAGCAGGTTTCTTCTGAATGCAGAGGAGTGGAGGCCAGACGCACAGACGACACCACCACCAGTGAGAAAGTTCAAGTACATCCATCATGTGGAATGAGGAAGGACGTGACTACTCCTACTGACTAGACAGAGGGGGAATTAAAGGACAGTTCCTGTTTATTGCAGGTAATGGTGATTCCTTTAACCTGAGAGTAGATTAAGGACCAGATGAAACTGAAATGTAGACAACACATTGTGCAGGTTCTATTGGGTCAAGCTGGCACCGTCATTTACGTCCACTAAAAGTGCTTGTTTTTGCCATGACAGGCTCTGATTGTTATTACAAGTATCTGACATTATGGAAAGAGTCTCGCTCAAGGAGACGTCTCATTCTGAAATCTCGCGTGTTGCCGGAAGACAACGGTGGAATAGTGGAATACATCCATGGTGGAAACGCGAGTGTCAGCCGGGCAGAGTTTGTTGTGTTGGAGTACAGAAAGCGTAGCTTAGTGTTATCGAAAAGATTTTCAATGTAATGGCTGAATATTTAGATGATTTTGATAATGTGGATGAGGTCTTTGTATTCGATGACCCCCTGTATTATTTGAGCCAGAGAAGCTGAGTGTATTGTATTTATCTGAGCCATATATTCAGATTTCCCAGCGAGACTTCTCCTTGAGCGGGAATTGGAAACAATAACAAACAGACCGGATAAAGCGAAAGGTAAGAAAAATGATTTATTTGTCTGTGAGGTCCTTTCCATAATGTTGTCAGACACTTATAATAACAATCTAAGCCTGTCAGTGTCAAAAACAAGCACTTTTAGTGAACACTGACACTGCTCACTTGCCTTCGCAGCTCGTTTCACGGCTGCCGGTAACAGCGTTTTTTCTCAATACTGGAACAATTTCAGAAATTGATGTCCCCATTAAGCATTTGGACACAAAAACATGGGAAATTACCCTTTAAGCTTGCTAAATATCCACTATGCTCACAAGCTAATTGATAACATTGTTAAATGTCATAAACAAGGTCGATGAGAGTCGTGAGACTGAACTAAAACATTAAAGGTGCAGGCTGTAAAACCAAAACAATGAACTGAAAGATGCTAAAACACTACTTAGAGCTGAACGGCAGAGTAGGGTGATTATTCTCTGTGTGTTTGTAACTATGAGCAGCCTCTTTCATTTTGCACACAGTCATTTAACCCATTATTAAAATAACAATACTGATTACTGCAGTTTTAAATCATCCTAAATACAAAACAAAACATTGTGTTGTCGTTGATTTAACATGAATTGCCTCACTATAGTTTTATTCAGTTGCTAATACAATTGTCTTCATTTTGTTAGAGGACTGAATCATTCCAGGCTTACCTACTTTGTAATGACTTTATCATTATTTTGTGACCAAGCGAATGAGATGACAGAGGGTTGGTGGGTAGAGGAAGAGGAAATGAGGGGCAGTGTTATTAAGTTTCACAGATTACTGTAGGAGCAAATGTGATGGCCCTCAATGTGGGGCTGTGGTTAGATCTCTTTATTTAATTAATGTGATCATCTTCTTTAATTTAGCTTCTGCACAATTTACCTGACCTGCGTGTCTTTGGACTGTGGGAGGAAACCCACGCAGAGTGGAACATGCAAACTGCAGACAGAAAGACGCCAGCAGCAGCAGCAGCAGCAGTGCTAACAACAAACCCAAGCTATGTATTGTATCCAAAGTGTGCTGCACTTCAAACACAATAAAATATAGAACATCTGCATTTGCATAAGCTGTCTTCCCATGGTAGACCTATTAACATAATCTAATGCATTGGAGTGGAACTAACATATTTACAACAATAAATGTTGCAAACAGGCTAAATATTTATAATAAATATATGAATCCACGAAAAAAAAGAAAAAATGTTTTGTACTGCATGTGCTAAAACAATGACTACTGACGTCATCAATTATTATTCAGGCGTTGTCTGGTATGTTTTGAATGGAACGCATTAACATCAAGACTGTGATTTATTTATTTATTTATGCAAGTGAGAAGAGGGTGAACTGGACATTGATATTAATAGACTTTTACTGTAAGATTTGGCCAAAAAAACAAATGCACAGGGCACAGATTTAATTGTGTTTATCTAGAATATTGAAGATAAAATAATGTAATTATTAAAGCAGTTTAGCAGTGCAAACACTCATAGACACTCAGAGTCTATACAGTAAGTAATTTGGTATGTTAATTACTTTAAGTGCGTCTAAGACATAATCAACACCTAATTTCTCTTAATTTCTCACTTCATTTTCTATTACTGAGAAACGTTTCTGGGCCGTGGTATGGTGAACATAGTCTTACCCCAGCAGGCATCATAACTTTTGGAAAAATGGGGACATACAATTCATATATTTTAGTGATAATAGGCATAAATAATATATCATTGAGTTGTTTTGTAATTGGTGTGAATGTGTTTTTGATAGGGCTGGTCTATTGGTACCAACCATGTCATACTAACTAGTCGAAGGAGGTCAAATAACGATCCAAAATCATGTAAAATTTTGGCGAGGAAAAACTGGATTGGCCATTTTCAAAGGGGTCCCTTGACTTCTAACCTCAAGATATGTGAATGAAAATGGGTTCTATGGTACCCACGAGTCTCCCCTTTACAGACATGCCCACTCTATGATAATCACATGCAGTTTGGGGCAAGTCATAGTCAAGTCAGCCCACTGACACACTGACAGCTGTTGTTGCCTGTTGGGCTTGAGTTTGCCATGTTATGATTTGAGCATATTTTTTATGCTAAATGCAGTACCTGTGAGGGTTTCTGGACAATATCTGTCATTGTTTTGCTTTGTTAATTGATTTCCAAAAATAAATATATACATACATTTGCATAAATCAAGCATATTTGCCCACTCCCATGTTGATACGAGTATGAAATACATGACAAATCTCTCTTTAAGGTACATTTTGAGCTGATAAACAATGTGCAATTAATTTGCGATTAAATATTTTAATCGATTGACAGCCCTAGGTTTTGTGCAAAAATCTTGTACAGTATCTACATTGCAATGACTATGAGAGGATTCAGTTCCCTGACATTTCTCAAGCACACCCAGAGGGAGCTGCACAAAGAGTTTTCAGTATGAAGTGTAGACATTCAGCACTGGTACCTTCGAAACTTTCAGCAAGTTGCTAATTTAAGAAGTTTATCCCCTGAAAATATGAGTTCATAAGAACACAACGATTATCTGGGCATTTGGCTATTTTGAACATCCCTTTTAAAATAATTTTTTGGAGCTGTGTGGCTTTTTGTTTGTGTGTGTGAGAGTGTGTATTTTTGGGGAGATTAAAGGCACAGCGTGAGTAAGAAGCAAGTAGACACTTCATTTCTTCAAAGGCCATGAGCCCAACTGGAAGCTGAAATCAAGCTGGCTGCTCCTCTTTCAGCACAGACGCAGAAAACAGAGGGAAAATCATACGTACATGTACATACAGAAACACAGCAGCCTGGAAAGCTGAGCAAAGCTGTGCTGTGTTGAGCACACAAACACACGCACACTGAGAAGCAAACATACTGTACATTCATGCACACACCAAGCAATTTGTAGTGACAAACTGCAGAGTGAAACTCCAGTCGGACTTCTGTTCACCTTTACACATCTGAAGATGCCATCCATTACAGCTGGGCTGTCAAGGCATGCTGGGAAACTCACACACATATACACAATGATCTTATAGTATCACACACACACTGTTCACACAGAAAGTGCTGTCCTGTTAGTCGCTTTCAGTTCTGTGAGGATCAGTAGGCGGCCTTCTGGCAGCAGGCTTAAAACAAAGACACTTCTCTAACACACTACACTTTGTCTACATTGATATGTGTTGCACTTAAGTGCAAAGATGACGCGATCACAAATTGGGATATAATGTACCATCATGTATGTGTAGTTACTTAGTAGCCTTTGCCTGAAGATATCAGAACCATGAGGACTCACAATACTTATTTTTCTTAATTATGTCCTCTGGCTACATGTCACGCCTTTTATAAATACATAAGATATAGTATCACTAACTGGAAGGTCAGCCAGAGACATTTCCTGCTGGCTGTATGCGGGTGTAATAATGGATATATTGGCTGTTATTCATCACTTTTATTATCTTATAATACACCCATGGGCTGTATGCTGTAAGCCTGTACCACGGTGGATGTATTAACGTCTCTGTTCCCAAACAACCGGCTATCGGCCAGTAGCTAGTAGTGCTAGTAGCAAGACATAAACAGATTTTAATGTAGTTGTAGGCTATTAACTAACACGCAGGGCAAACGCACAAGATACAACCTCTTATACATCCATGGACTTAGGTCTATTGTACATCGATTTTGGAGGTCTTTGACATGAAAAAGTTTGAGATTGCTCTCAAAATCTGTGTGCGGGATTTTTCTAACTTCCATTTACTGTATGTCCATCGCTCACTTTATGCTCCACTGAGAAGCTGTCGGGCAAAAAATGTTCAGTAAGTAAATAGTTATAACAGTACACGTACATATTTATAATATTGTTATTGTTCAACACAGGCCATTTAAGTAGATACATTAAATATGACTATAGACTAGAAATAATTTAGTTTTAATTTTGCACGGCACTCTGTAGGCAGATGTTTTACTGGCGTTTTGGTAGTCACTTTCAGTCCAGAAAGGAACGATCAATTGGCTTTCACGTCTTATCAATATACACTCTTTGTCAGTATTTGTTATATAGAGATAATGATGAAAATCCTGAACTGTGAATTTAATCAATCACTTGGTGAGGTTTTTATGTATCTATTGATTGATCTCTAATAGCCTAAGTAAGCACTGGAGCAGTCTGTAACAGCCGGGCTGTCACACTCTGGCTTGCATAGTACAAGCCGGCAAATTGATGGCTCGCTAAAGGCAGTGTGGGCGAGTCTGAGACAGGCAATGCTGCATTTCCAATAATGTGTCGGAACACACACACACTCACACACACACTCACACACAGATGTTTGTGTAGACTATACAGTATGTGCACACACCGATTAATACACACAAAAACATGAGCACACACATATACACATACTATAATGTAAAAAAAAAAAAAGTGTATGTTTGTGAAACCTGTTATTCTTTTATGTTCCCCCTTGACTTCAGATTGTCATGTTGTTTACTGTTACAGCTTAATAGACACTGATCTGTTTTTAACTAAGCTGTCTAACGTCCCAAGACAATTCCTGCAGGGACACAGATCATCATCTCCCCAGGTGGTGCATGTGTGTGTACAGCCGAGTAAAACTTCTCCCAGACTGTTGTTCCTTCTATTATACGGTGTCAGAATATTTTCTTTCCTTCCAAAGAGCATTTCCTCATCTCAGCAGAGCTAATCTGTCTCCCGCAACAAACAACTTTCACTTTTGACGATCAATCTCGGCGGTGAAAGCCGGAGTCACACAGCTCCAGTGCTTTCCATTTAAACTCTGTGGTCTTAATATCCACCCAGGAGAATATGACCAGACTGGTAAGGTTATTAAGATATGAACCATTAGCCGGTAATGTGTTGGGAAATGGCTCATGACCTCCACCTTAGTATTTAACATTTAAATGTACTGCATGACTCATGACAGCCATTTAGAGAAAAAGGGGAGAGAGAGAGAGAGAGAGAGAGAGAGAGAGTGGAGTGTTTGTATGGATGAAAGAGTGAGAAAGAGCGAAAGAAAGGGGGAGAGAAAGCGAGAAAGCAGGAGCAGAATGACTTGTTAAATTACAGGTCAGACAGAGGTGAGATTGGAGTTTCTCGGGTGAAATAAGGTTAATGTTATTTGGATCTGATGCAAATTCATCGATTCATCAAGCTGCTTCAGCGCATACATGTGATCCAAAATAGAGCTGCTGAGTTTACTTGTTTAATCATATAAAAATGGGCTTGGAATAGAATAATATTACATATATATATATATATATTAGAGCTGTCGAAGTTAACATGATAATAACAACGCTCCACAATTTGGCAAGGAAAGACTGGCATGGTCATTTTCAAAGGGGTCCCTTGACCTCTGACCTCAAGATATATGAATGTAAATGTGTTCTATGGGTACCCACGACTCTCCCCTTTACAGACATGCCCACTTTATGATAATCACATGCAGTTTTGGGGCAAGTCATAGTCAAGTCATCACACTGACACACTGACAGCTGTTGTTGCCTGTTGGGCTGCAGTTTGCCATGTTATGATTTGAGCATATTTTTTATGCTAAATGCAGTACCTGTGAGGGTTTCTGGACAATATCTGTCATTGTTTTGTGTTTTTAATTGATTTACAATAATAAATATATACATACATTTGCATAAAGCAAGCAGATTTTCCCTCTCCCATGTTGATAAGAGAATTAAATATTTGACAAATCTCCCTTTAAGGTACATTTTAAAACAGATAAAAAATGTGCAATTAATTTGCGATTAATCGCGATTAACTATTTTAATCGATTGACAGCCCTAATTCTTATAACAAGCATCGTGTGTGCATCCTGATATATCTCATTCCTCTGAGCCACAGAGCTCCATCGTTGTCCAAAAACGATTAAAAACACATCAATGAGACACACTGTTACACTGGGTGACGTGTTCCTTCATTACCATGAACACTGTAGTCTATTTTGAGTCACTCCCACGTATACATTATGTACACTGTCCTGCTGCCATGAATACTCACTAGCACGTAATAGTCCTTGGTCGAAAATAGTCCCTGAAAAATACACCATTTCCTCCTGTTTGAGTCACATTTGCTAAAAAAAACAACTATAGTGCCCAGCTGTTTTAGAAAACTACGGAGTCTTTTTGAAAAATGAAACTATATATATATATGTGTGACCTGTTTATAAAGATTTATGTTTTCAGTATGAAGTACAAATGGGTTCGGGGGTAGCTGCAGGTGTTGTGGTATTTGTTAACAATGGGACGTCTCATCCTTTTTGTCCTTCAGCTTTTTATCTGTCCGCGCCGCCGACAGCCGTGGCCGGTCCATTCTCGTGAACGTGATATCTCAAGAACGCCTGGAGGGAATTTCTTCAAATTTGGCACAAATGTTCACTTGGACTCAAGGATGAAATGATCAGAATTTGGTGGTTGAATGTTAAGGTCCCTGTGACCTTATGTCTGTACTATTCTCTTGTTATCTCAGGAACGCCAAGAGCAAATTTCTTCAAATTTGGGTTTCAAAGATGAATTAATTAGATTTTGGAGGTCAAAGATCAAGATCACTGTAACCTCACAAAATGTGTTTTTGTCCATAACTCAAGAATTCATATCCTAATTATGACAATTTCACACAAATGTCTAACAGGATAAAATGATGAAGTGATGACATTTACAGACATGGATATAAACTGCAACTTGACTGGTTAGTGAAGGCATACAACCGCAAGGCGCTAATTCTAGTTGACTAATGTTATGACTACTTGATTGGTCATATTTTAATTAATCAATGATTCTCCTTGCCTATTACTTTATTTTCTTGTATTTATCAGACTATATATTAAAATCATCTTCAAAAACGTTCTCTGTAAAAGCGCTTTCTTGTTTTCAAATGTGCTCCGTAGATAAATTAACGTTAATGTTTATGTGTTTTAAAGTTTATTGCGGCCTCTTTGCACGGAGATAAAGAATGGTCAGAGCTGAGATATATCCTGATTTGTGCTGTTAAACATCCACTTTGCCGACGCTGCACAGCTATAAATTGTTTAGGAGATGGTAAACAGATTCATCTATTCTTATCCAGAGCTATGCAGCTCAAATACCTCATGATTGAAATCTGACTTATATGATAGTCTATCAGTCCATTTTTATCAGGAAGCAGACTTAATGGACGGAGAATCTGCACATGTGGCGCACTTTAAATGAAGCCTCCAGCTCTTAATTGCTCCGCTGTGCCTCATACGCTTGATGGATAATATGATGTCTTTGGTGAGAAAGACGAAAACATTTTGGTCCATAAAACCTGACGTACACAAGCTGATATATTCTGGGAGACCCGCCAAAAAGGATATTGATGAAGTAAGTAATTGTGACCTCTGTTACCTTGGAAATATAGCCCAAACTGACCCAGTTTCCACAGACGTACACATTAATATCCTGAGAATCAAAATGATAACGGTGCGAGGCAGACGGCTACTGTAATATTTCACACTAATTATACTCCCTTATAATTAAGTTGATATAATTAAACTGTCCACTGTGCCTTCAGCTCTTGTTCTTTTTCACAGCTTGATCATCATTTAGCGCTTCAGACAGCACAGATGTGATCAAAATATCCAAACATGCACTGAAAACCAAACAAGGCGAGAGGAAATCAGATGAATAAATAAAAAAAGTGACGAGGCTGAAGGCTCCTCTGATATGAGACGCCCAACTCTGCATTTTAAAGGAAAACACAACCGTCGCTCTTATAACTGTTCAGTATCATCAGTCTGTGATGTTCATTTTGTGATGCAATTTACCATTTTGTTGTAATCACTTTTCCAAAACCTGCCACGTTTACTGTTGGGAAATAATTAGTGTAGACTGAAGCCCTTTGATTGTGTCGATGTTCCAGATCACTGAAAATAAGGGTGATATGAAGCTCCGTTGGAGCCTTGCTCGAAATGACTACATGATAGTATATTGTCTTTCTTTAGTCAGGTGCATATAAAGAAATTGACCAGCATCAATCTACAAGATGCAACAAGATAACGCGTTAGCACATATCCGTTTTAACACTAATTTCTTTAACGCATTACTCAATCTTTCAGAGGTTGTAGTGGGCTCGGATTTAAAGCTAGAGTGAAGATACTAACATCATATGAAACTAGAAAACCTAAGGAATCCATTGGCTCTATAGGCTAAATTAAAAGCAAGCAGATTTGCCCACTCCCATGTGACAGTATGTGACGAACCAGGCTTTTCAACTAACTCCACCCGCGGTATTATTCGACGGTCGGAGCAAGTGATGTAGTATTAATAGCGTGAGAATCTGCTAAGGGCAGGCGGGAGTGGTGGTGAACTGGGCAGACAAACACAAGACTTTCAACCAGGAGACCCGCTGTTTGTGAAACTAAGAAGTAACATTGACTTATTTTGTCCGTCAGTCATTAGTCCTGTGACTCATTGGTATCGTCAGTCCCGGGAGTTGCTATTCGGTGAAGTTAACCACGACCGCTTCCTAACCCTAACCAAGGCCTATTGAAGGAGGCTGAGTCACGCGTCATCAACGCGTCATATTTCCATAGGCCTTGACCCTAACTAAGTGGTTGTGTTGCCTAAACCTAACTTCCTGTGAAAACAGAAGTTTATTTTGAAAGGACACTTTGCATTTAACGAGCGTATATTGACACGCCGTCTCTGGTTTGTCCAAAAGTAACATAAGAGAGGTACCCCGCACATCAATCTCCGATGCCGAGGGGCACTGACCAAGCTGCGGTATAAGTTAAGAGTGAGAATGTGTTGCCATGGGATCAGTAGTTATGGTTTTGAACCATTAATTGGTCGACTCTAACTGCTACACTAAAAGACAAAAGATATCTGTAATCACAATCTATAGTAGACTCAAATGTAGATTAGGCTTATTTGGATCTGAACCTGTTTTGAAAGACAGAGCTTCATGTTTTCCTCTCAGTTTTCTCAGGGAGATAATTATTCACAGGCTGTCAGATAGCGGAGAGGTTTACCCAAACAAGGGAGAAAAGTTTGGTGACGAATCTAAATGCTCCGTGACTCTTCCTCAAATCCTCTTACAAAGTTGAGCCTCAATCTGTTTGTTTTAGCAGCCGACAGCAGCGTCTGATACCAGAGGTGTGTTCAAAGACGTTCCTAAATACCCTCTACCGGATAACACAACTGCAGACAGCGTTCACACTCACACACTTTTACTGTAGCTGCAGACTCAGTGCACTCTGCCGCATGCTAGTATAGTATGTCTCCTGTTCTTGCCAAAAAACAAACAATACACCACCCTTACTTAATTTTCCAATAAATTCCCCAAGCACTGGTTTTCTCTGCTGGGGAAAAAAAACATTGAGCTATCGGGACAAGAATCTGTGCAGACACAGGAGCTGAGTAGCACCAGTGTCCTCCAGCCCGGATAAGAGCTGTCCCTGCCAGGTTTTAGAGGCAGCAGAACTGCTGAGACTGCAGCTGCTGTTCCATCAATAAAAGCAACCCCTCTAAACATTACAGACAACACCATCAAAAAATTACACCTGTACACACACACAGACAGACAGACACACACTCACACAAAAGGCAAGGCTAGGATGGGTCAAGAGAGGATAATATATTAATTATATGATACAATTATTTTATTTTACATGAGAACGAGTGCTATTCAAGATGATATATTACTTTAGTCAAGGCGACTGTATCTGCTGCAAGCGGTTTTCAATAGATGGCTGGAAACAGTGTGAGCCTGTGATTTCAGAGACAAAGCTGCAGTAGAAGAGACAGCAGCAGCTTGACTGTGACAAACACATCAGTGGTTTTTATATTCTTCTTTTGACACTGGTGTGTTTTTTTTTTAACCACTAAAATCACCTCTGTTTTTCCAAAACAGAAAAATGCTGATTTATTTATTTACACCAATATGTCTCAGAGCTGCTCTGGAGGCAGAAATAACCTGACTGATGGAGTTAAATAAATAAAAATATCTTTAAATGCCATCCAGTGAAAATGCTAGATGTTGTTGCTGTTGTGGTCAAATAAAGGGAGGGTAAACCTACCTTCTCAGAATTTGTTAAAGTCTCTCCATCAGGTTTGCTCCTGGATCAGTTTCTTTCTCTTGTCCTCCGTCTCTCTGGAAATATATAAAAAACATATTTTTTTAAATCTGACTTTAACTTGCATGGTGTTAATTACAGCAATTGTGGATTAACATCTTAATGTCCTGGGGAATATCTAGGTTATGAGTAATAGAGTTTAAACAATTATTACAGCTAATAACGCCAACTCAACCGATGGCGCCGTCTTGGAAGCGTAGCACCCACCCTAATTTTCCCCCTCTGGTTAACACTGTTAGCTCTGTCGGTAGTGCCGCCTTTGTTTTCACTGTTAGCACCATTTGATACGAGCCGACGGCTCAGTTGTCGTCATATTGAGAGCTGTGCGGAGGCAATACAAATGCTCCCAATCTCGCATTTAGCACCTTTAAATGAATGTGGTATATCTTGTTTGTTAGATTTATTTATGTATTGACCTCCCTTTGGACAGAACTTGCTGTTTACCTCTATTTACAGTCTTTATCCTGAGCTAAGCTAAACGGCTGCTGACTGTAGCCTTACATTTACTGTTGAAATGTTGAACTATGACTTTAAAGCAAGAGTGCGCTACATTCTTAAAATGATCGAACTGAAAAACCGAGCCCAGTGTTGCCAACTCTTTTCCAATGAAAGCACATAGCAGCACGAGCTCCAAAAGTCGCTAAATCTAGAGAGAAAGTCGGAAACACTGACAGTCCGTCCCTTCAGGCCTCCCTCCAAAGCCACGCCCCCAAAAATTATCATTATGAACGTAAACATATCATAATGAACGTAAACAACGGACAGGGCTATTGTTAGTACTCACAGCTGCAAGGCCAAATGAAATGATTGGACGGGCTTGCAGTCCTGCAACAGCCACAGATAGGACCTACGGGATCTTTTTCTTTTTGTGTCAGAGCATTTGATTTATTGATTGCTGCCGGAATGCAATGAGCATTTCAACAAAACACTACCAACCTAACAACTAGCACTCTTGCTACTAACTTTGGCACTGCCCGATGTTTACCTCAAACTAGGGCTGCCACTAACTATTATTTTCATTGTCATTATTTCCTTGATTAATGGATGAGTTGTTTGGTCTATAAAATGTCAGAAAATGGTGAAAAATGTCGATCAGTGTTTCCCAAAGCCCAAGATGACGTCCTCAAATGTCTTGTTTTGTCCAAAGATATTCAGTTTACTGTCATAGAGGAGTAAAGAAACCAGAAAACATTCACATTTAAGAAGCTTGAATCAGAGAATTTTGACCTTTTTTCTTAAAAAAAATATTCAAACCGATTAATCGAAAACAGTTGGTGATTAATGTAATAGTTGACAGGCAGCTAATCAATTAATCATTGCAGCTCTACCTCAAACAATGAGACACAGTAGTTTCTACATCTTAAATCGTATTTGGCATCCAGTACCACTCACTATATACCAACAGTAAGCAAATAAGCACTGCAGATGACTGTAGAAAGTACAAGCAAATTAAGCAGTTTATCCTTCAAAACTTTAGTGTATTCCTCAGAGACAGAAAACAGCCTATTGCTTCACTGTTCCTGGCTTTTACTGTAGCTTAATACGGTCGGTAATGATGGAGCATCTAAAATGTGTTCCTTCAGGCATGACTGGGAGTAATGGGCCCTCCAGTCACTACTGTTTATCTTCCTGGACAGTTGATGGCCCTCCGATGTGTCATTACGCTAACTAGGCATAGCCTGGCTGTGTGTGTGTGTGTGTGAGAGGGATAGACAGAGAGAGCATCTGTATGAGTGCGTGCAGATCTTTGCACCTTGACATGGAGACAAAACCCCTGCTGAATTCACAAACAGCGCAGTTATGATTTATTTGCATGCTTAATCCCCCCCCCCTACACACACACACAATGAAAGACAAATAGTACATGGTTACTCATTAGGATCGAAACATGCCCACGTCAGATGCACATGCAATCATGCACATATGCTCACACAAACACACACATAGATAATGGTGCTGGGATCGGCGCAATAGACTGATGGATGCAAGCCAAGCTGTTTTACATTCTGCAGGGTGTGTGTGTGTGTGTGTGTGTGTGTGTGTGTGTGTGTGTGTGTGCGTGTGTGTGTGTGTGTGTGCTGGAGTGTATCTACCTGTTACAGATCGGGTGTCTCCAGCACCCTGAGACAGGCCAGAGATAAACAACCGCGCGCACGCACGCACGCACGCACGCACGCACGCACGCACACACAATTACCATTATTATTATTATTATTATTATTATTATTCAAAAACAGACAAAAAATAAATCACAAAAAAATAATAATAATGTGATTAAAGATTGTCATACGCTGCTAAGAACATCCTTAGGTCCTCGTAGAACAAATCTTATCTTTTCTAGGAGTACTCCACTACAATTAAGTGGTAAATATTAATGGTAAGAGGTAATACTTTTTACTTTACTACCTTTATTGTTTTCAGCTGTAGTTAATAGTTACTTTGATTTTACAAGCTAAACATATGATCAACTTATTAAATATGATACATTGTTATATATTAAAGGCCCACGGAAACATTTTGTGGTTACGTGCGGTCAAGCCAGCCGTCACTCTCATCTCCGTGGTCAAATCAGCCGACGCTACAACTGTAGAGCACCCATATACTGACATTTATGTTAAATGCATTCAAACGGCCTCAATGGAGCTGACCATGGATGTATAAAGAGACTGGAGTTGACGGGGAGAGCTAGCAACGGACTTGGTGAAGTTAGCGGAAGTATACACGTGTGACTACGTCCGGTTTTCAAAATAAGGTGTTAACAAAAAGGAACTGTATACAAAATACATATATGGAAATAAGATTGATTGGATTATATTCACCAGAAGTATAAAACATTACATGTCCCTTATAAATTAAGACTACCACTATTCAATAAATAATTCCTGACAATGACGGATATATTTGACTTCATGACATTTCTGACTACATACTTGCTGAAAATCAAGCATTTTCATTGTATTAATTTAGATATCTTCCAAAGTAAAAGCCCCTAGAAGTGCATGATGATTTTTTTCCCATGGTCTAGTGTTAAAAAAGTTAACAAAAATCGCAATAAATCGTAATATTGAATCGCAATACTTAAAAATCACGATACATATCAAATCGGCACCCAAGTATCGTGATAGTATCCAATCAGGAGATAGGTGTATCGTCCCCGCCCTAGATGGCATGGCAGCTAATTGGGATCCTAATAAACTAAACTAAACAGACTCACTGAAAAACATATGCATACACGTAATCAAACACACACAAGCACACACACACACACAGTGTGAGTGATCACCCTTTTAGTCGCCATCTCCCATCATCCCAGGCAGAGGAGGAAACACAGGGGGGAGGGTCAGAGAGGCTGGGAGGCCAGACAGGAAAGTGACAAGCCCAACCATGTGAATACTCTCAACAACCGTCCCAGCACTCCTCTCACTTCACCGATTCCATCTCCTTTACATTTCCTGACTGGAGCCTCAGCGAGCGTGAGCTGTCTTTAAAGTGGTAATCCATGAAATCCTTTTTGTTTTTTGGGCTCCATCTGAGGTGCTAAGTGCTCATTACTGGGGTGTTACTGCACTGCACTTCCCAGAGATCATCTGTCAATCACAGTTTGTGTTGATGAAGTTTGGGTTTCTGTAGGCGGTGCTCTTTTCTTTGTCTCCTCAGTCATGGTGGCTGTCACTGCTCATGTTAACTACCAACAGCAGCGCTTTGTCTACTTATTCCAAACAAACCTTTCTCCCAGGAAATAAAAAAAACACACACTGAGTTAAGAACAGTAAGAAAAGTTAAAATTTCCATGAACCACTGTGTCATATCAATCAGAAATAACAACTATTTTGTTAAAAGCATAGCAGTAACAACCATAATCAATACCTCCCCCTCAAGTGAGTCGCAAGGCACCCAATTATTCTTTTTTTCTCACCGCTTTTCTTTTTTTCTATCTACATTCAGAACAAATGTAGAGCAGTAACTAAACCCTTCAGCAGTGCAGCCATTGTATAACTTCAATCTGTCCTCGATCTAACTTCTGAGCCAAGAGGTTTAAATTGTGTTTTTTATGTGTCAAATATTCAGCATAAATTGCCCGAAATTCCAGAAGAAAGAGTTTGTTTTCACATTTTCTCTCTCCAGTGACAGGGGGATAAACAACATCACAAAAATGTTTTAAAAGATTTATGAGAACTCTGTAAAGTATTTTCAAGTAGGCCACTTTATGTGTCTCCCCACCATATACAGGTATGCACCTCATGCATTTAATACAAGAATATGGCAGAGCAACATGGCGGACTCTGTGAAGAGGACCTGCTCCCTATATAGATATGAAGGGCTCATTCTAAGCCAACGAAAACACAACTATTCTTATTTTCAGGTGATTATACACTAAAGAAAACATAGTTATGATTATTATATTCCATTTCTGTTAATAGATCCACCACAATATTACACACTGTGTCTTTAAAGCAATAATCTCTTTATAGTTTTATTTAAATACATATATCAATTGCCGAATGTGGTATCACAATGGTGATTGAGACTTTGGCCCACTGATGAAAGCAAGTATTGCAATATTTATATATTTGCAGTATTAGAACTGGGTGTCTGTAGCGTGTTCCCGCTGCTGCTGATGCCAACCGAACATTTCCTACAGCTGCAGCTTTGCATTAAAAGCATTCAACTGGCAAAACACAAGTTGACTTTTATTATGAAGTAGTAACAGGAAATGCAATTTCTTTGTCAGTGAGTTTAACTCTGACCGTTATCGTCATTTTTGACAGCGGATCAGTTTTAACTAATGCAAAGAGTAATGGAAAAAGAAGGATCAGCCACAGTGAGCAGTTAGATGGAGAGCGAGGTAACCAACTACTTTCACTTTCGCTGTTCGCAGACTCATGTCATGAGCAGCTTAAAATTATTTCACGGTTGTCCAAAGACGGATGGAAAAGGGCCAATTATTTCCTGACTTATTTATTAAAACAATAGTTTATAGTGTTTAGCTGCCCCCAGTATTCTGGGACCTGTAGTATTAAACCAGATTTGCTGTTACCAACGGTAAGCAGGGCGTCGCCAAATCAACCAGGATTGAAATCTTACGGATTGACACTTTAATGTTTAGTATTAGTATTTAAAAGAATGTATTTATTAATACAATAAATTACTGACTACTGAGTAGGATCAAGTTTATATTTTGAATTGAAGTGGGTTCCTGTACTTTTAAAACAGTGGATTACTGTAATTGTAAACAGCAAAGTTGTAATAAAGTAATTTAATATGCAAGATAACCATATTGCCAAAATAGAACAGTGATATTGGACGAATCTGCAAAACCAAATTACAGTATGGTTAAGGTCAGGGAAAGGTCATAGTTATGGCAAATAATCTATGGTCATGGTATGGTTGGGTTTGAGAGATTGAAACACAAGGTTCAGGAAAGACAGAGGTCATGGTTGTACAAAGCCAACATTAACTGGTGGAGCGTGACAGTGAGAGGAAGCAAACTCCAGTCTCTTGAATGACAGTTTAAAGCGCTACATGCACATCAACAAGCCAGACCTCCACACCCCGACTTTCCACTTCACTTCATAAAGGGCACTCTACTTCCTGCACTGGAGCTGAACAACGGCACTGGATGTGAATCTTTAGATGCAGATTCGTACAATAATGTAAGTCACGGGCTGTGCAGGAAATATAAAGCATTAGCTCTATTTGTGCTGGAAGGACAGTGGTGGAATGTGACTAAAGTACATTTACTCAAGTACAAATTTGAGGTACTTGTACTTTAAAGTTACTGTGAGGAACTTTTAACTGGTTATGAAACAGAATCAATTTAATACTGATGCCTATATGACCTCCATAAGTAAAGGAGACCATCATCGAGAAGATTGGGTATACTTGTCATTGGGTATGCTTGTCATCAATACCACCGGGTCGGATTCCGTGCAAAATCAGACGAAATCACGCAGGTTCACCAGAAACTCCGGCAGCAACTAGCCCACCACGGACAGATCTAGACGCGGCTTCACGGACGCCTTCGACCTGCAGTTGGAGCTTCGGTGGGAGGTGGAGAAATCCGCGCCCGACAGCAGTGGCTCCTCCTCCGGCCAGGAGCAGAGCTTCACCTCACTGCTCCGCCAACACCACGCTGTTGGTTCCCAGGCCTTATTGCTGGGCCCGGTGGAGGGAAGGGAGACACGGCAGAACCTTTCCCAGGACTGTCAGACTCTGCTGCAGTAAAATGAGAATTTTTCTAAAGGGACTGGTTCTCAAAAACCCTCCCGCTTTTGTCCACAGGGACTGCCAAAATTAACATTAAATTAAAGTTCCTCGCAGTAGCTTTAAGTATGTCCATTTCATGCTGCTTTACTCCACTACAATCCAGAAGTAAATATTGCACTATTCCATCCATCCATTATCTGTAACCGCTTATCCTATTCAGGGTCGCGGGAGGGCTGGAGCCGATCCCAGCTGACATTGTGCGAAGGCGGGGTACACCCTGGACAGGTCGCCAGACTATAACAGGGCTGACAGCGAGAGACAGACAACCTTTCACGCTGACATTCACACCTACACCTACCCACGACAATTAACCTAACCTAACCTGCGTGGGAGGAAGCCGGAGGACCCGGAGAAAAGCCACGCTAACATGCAAACTCCACACAGAAGGACCCCGAGCCGGATTCGACCCTGCAACCCTCTCGCTGTGAGGCAACCACTGCACCACCGTGCAGCCCCTATTGTACTTTACTATTGTCCTGCACTACACAAAATGTATTTCTTAGTTATAATTACTTTGCAGATTATGATTTTACATACAAGATACATAATGTATATGTAAAACACGATGGAGGTACTTGTACTTTAAAGAACAAGAGGAGGTTCTACAAGGTTGCCCAGCTGAAATACACTTATCACTGTCTACGCAGCACCACGATTTAGAAACTATCTGACGCAGGTCTTGACACGAGAGAGATTATGGTCGTAAATGGATTGGCAACCAAAACTCTGGGATCGGCGAAGAGTGGAGAAACATCCTCGCCACGCCAAGCAACACACCTCCACCTAACAAAAAAAAAGGTGAGCCCAGTACAAGCAGTTATCAAAGTCATCCTATACTGACGCTGGACAGGTTTTCAGAGGTTGCACAATAAATGGCAACATACAATAATGTAAATAAAGAGCCAAATCGTGAAATTAATATAACATTAGTTTGTGTTGTACGTTCCAAAGCAGAAAGAACATTACTGTTTATTAATAAAAACTATTTAAATTGGATAACTTTGTTTTTAGCTATACTTGATGACCATTTTAAAAAAGTAATAACACTCTTCAGACCGTGATATGTTGTGATTATATGACAGCTAAGGGGGTTGTCATCCCTCTGCTTCACGTCGGGTCCCAACATACCACGGCCTGTCATGAGCTATTGCTTAACTGCAACACTCAAAAGGGGCCATTTTTCTACATTGATTGTTTCACTTTTGATACATTAAGTATATTTAGCTGAAAATAATTCTGTATAAGATTTCTCTTACTTGTAAAGGAGTATTGGTATAGTGTAATGTAGTGTGGTATTGTTACCTATACTTAAGTAAAGGATCTGAATACTTCCTCCATCACTGTGAAAGAACAGCACCGCCTTCCTCATTTGTGCCATTCCTATTTAATCCTACACAGCAGGACATAATTGGCTGCCCTGTTAATGATGGTGTTGTTGGTTCACAGTAATTGTATTATTGTCAGACATGGTACAGTGGTGCTTTACTGATGAAAAAAAAAGAAAAAGAGAATAAAAAACATAAAATATTGATGGCTATGATTATCATCCTGGCCCCTTTTTGTTGTTTCAACCTTATACTAATTTTGCTGCAGTCTAATAAAATAAAGTGAAAATGCTTCCTAAGTCTAGGGCACTACTTTTTTCCCTCCATCCTTCCTCATCCCAGCATCTCCTGAGAGACCATAAAACACCTCTATGTAATTGTCCATCTTTTTTTTATTATTATATCGAACCAATATCCTCAGCCTCCATCTGTCTATTTTGAGTCAGTGGAACAGCAATGGACTCTTGTGGGATCTCTTTACTGTGAGCAGTCAGTCATCAGTGGGCAGAGAATGGAAACTTATAGCCGACTACATGGACTGCAGGAGACGGTATGCATTGTGTGTATTGTGTGCATCTGTCCTGTGCAGATATGTAAGGTACAAAGGCAGTTGTGTGTGTTGTTCTGAATGTTTAAATAGATGTGCTTTTTAGTGTATTTTTGCAAGTGTTCGTACAGATGTGTGTTGGTGTGTGTGAGCCCTCGTGTGCGCCGGTTTATGTGTGTGTGGCCTGGAAATTATCTGGTCATTCATCACTGCCTGAGCAGCCGGGCCTAAAGACCATCCATCTTCCCCCTTTCACAGCCAAGGCTGACACTCAAGGTGTTTGTATGACTTAATGTTCCTCTCTGCAGGATTTTGGAGCAGCGTGCACACAGCTCTGAGTGTGTTTTCTGTGCTCGTCGTGAGTGTGTGTGTGTGTGACTGTGTGTGTTTGTGTGTGCAGCTGATGTGAATGTTTCTCCCTTTGTTTACCTGCCTGCTCGTGTGTCTGGATGTTTAAGTGCTGCAACAATGGTTGTGTGTCAAAGGCCCCGTTAAATCGGGTTAGCATAAATGTATAAAGCAGAGGTTGTGGTGAGGTTAGGAAGTGTCATATTTTCATTTTAACATCAAAACTGATCCAACAATTTGTGTGTATTAGGCTGCGTGTATGCATTTTAGGGCTGTCAAAGTTAACGCAATAATAACGCGCTAACGCAAATTTGTTTTAATGCCACTAATATCATTAACGAATTAACGCAACTCGCGGTTTTTAATTGACCCTCAGCCGCTATTCGATCTTTCCAGGAGGATATGAAGAGATGAAACTAGAAACCCTAAGGAATCCATTAGTAACAACCATGTCATATTAGCTTGTCATGAAGGAGGCTAAATAATGCTCCAAACTTGCACTACATTTTGGCGAGGAAAAACTGTCATGGTCATTTTCAAAGGGTTCCCTTGACCTCTGACCTCAAGATATGTGAATGAAAATAGGTTCTATGGGTACCCACGAGTCTCCCCTTTACAGACATGCCCACTTTATGATAATCACATGCAGTTTGGGGCAAGTCCTAGTCAAGTCAGCACACTGACACGCTGACAGCTGTTGTTGCCTGTTGGGCTGCAGTTTGCCATGTTATGATTTGAGCATATTTTTTATGCTAAATGCAGTACCTGTGAGGGTTTCTGGACAACATTTGTTATTGTTTTGTGTTGGTAATTGATTCCCAGTAGTAAATATATTAGGGCTGTCGATCGATTAATATATTTAATCATGATTCATTGCAAATTAATCACACCTTTTTTAATCTGTTTAAAATGTACCTTAAAGGGAAATTTGTCAAATATTTAATACTCCTATCAACATGGGAGTGGGCAAATATGCTGCTTTATTCAAATGTATTTATATATTTATTATTGGAAATCAATTAAGAAAACAAAACAATGACAGATATTGTCCAGAAACCCTCACAGGTACTGCATTTAGCATACAAAATATGCTCAAATCATAACATGGCAAAATCAAGCCCAACAGGCAACAACAGCCGTCAGTGAGCTGACTTGACTATGACTTGCCTCAAACTGCATGTGATTATCATAAAGTGGGCATGTCTGTAAAGGGGAGGCTCGTGGGTACCCAGAGAACCCATTTTCATTCACATATCTTGAGGTCGGAGGTCAAAGGACCCCTTTGAAAATGGCCATGCCAGTTTTTCCTCGCCAAAATGTAGTGTAAGTTTGGAGCGTTATTTAACCCTGATAAGAGTATTAAATACTTGGCAAATCTCCAGTTAAGGTACAGATAAAAAATGTGTGATTAATTGCGATTAACTATGGACAATCATGCGATTAATCGCGATTAAATATTTGACTCGATCGACAGCCCTAATTTCCATCAATGTATTGGAGAAGTTCTTCCTCATGCTTATCTTTAGGATATAGCCGAGTCAAACTGTTTGCTGGAAAGTATTGGCAAACACAAAAGCTCCCCACTCTCATTGACCGCCTCGGGCTATGACCTTAGAAGAATTGCGTGCGCTCGCCTATTCCTCCTCGCATGTGTGTGAGTGGGTGCTTACAGTTACAGGCCGTTCTCATTCTCCCACTAAAAGGTCAGCCGTCAGACGGTATTGAGCAGCGCTAAAGGTGAAAGAAACGTGAAATATGTTAAATGATAAACTATGGAGTAGCACCATCTTATTCTCCTGTCGCCCAGCTGAGCTTGAGTGGGATGAGATTTTTTTCCGGTGATGTATGGGAACCAATGGAACACACTCTGGTGAATTACTGTTGAGATATTTAGTGCATCTCATTGCTGGTTAACAAGCAGTAAAATACATTCTGTATATTTACTCTGTTTGGCTCAGGTCAGATCATTTTATTGTCCCATAAGAAGAAATTATTTTTGCAGCAAGGCAGCATAAAAACATTAAAAAGACAATTGAAGTCTTTAAGGTACTATACACAAAGTATAGACTAGGTTAATGTGATAAAAGTGAGAAAAACAGCAGCGGTAAGAATAGGGATCAGATAAAAGCTAAGCTGTGCGAGGAACCAAGAGACAGTTTATGGTGCATTAGAAATGAGAGCTCTTATTGCACGTAGAATAAATAAAAACTTTAACCCGTTGCACCTTATTTTCAGAAATCTCTGTCAAATTCCTTGAAGAGAGGATGATCTGTGATGGATTTAGCTTTTCGTGTGACTCGTCTGCTAAAAAATGTCTCCCAGAGGGCTGCTGCTCGCCTATAATTTTGCTAACTACCTTGACAATGTTTCCCAGCTGAAACCTGGATCTTTAAACTAACACCATCAGCTTTCTGTCAACATTAAAAAAAAGATGTAACCTCCGCAGACTTTGTTGCCCCTTCTTACCTCACAGTACGAATGTTTACATTCTCAAGTGTGTCTGAAGAGCCGAATGGCTCCTATTTCTTCATCTCAACACGAAATCAACAAACAATAATCACTTCAAAATAAGATACTAGTAATAATGTCTGTACTGTGCAGGCTGGATCACATACACTCAACACTCAAAGTCAAAATCTGGTTGTAAAGATGATTTTCCTCGACTGAGCATTCTGAGCCACAGGAAAGAAAAATATATCCACACTGATACACTCGATCACTTGCTAGCATTCAGTCATAGCTCTTAATCTTGGGTCAAGATTTAATATAATAAAACATATGTTTGTTATTTAGAGCTTTATTAAGCAATGTTTGACCACTAGGGAGGAACTCACAAGTGACACACAGGCATTAACAGACGATTGCTTAGATATCACACAGGAGACATAGAGGAACAGGAACGTCTTATTGAACTTTCTTGTCATCTAAGGTCCCGATCAGACAGAGTGCTTTTTGTAATTGTTTTCAATGAGATTGAAGCGTTTTGTGCGCTGCTTTTGCTTTGCTGAGCGTCTCGCGTTTATCCACTCTGTGCGCCTCGAAGCGGAAAACAATCAACGTCATTAGCGTTTTTGTCATTGTGGTGACTTTCGCTGTATACACGGAGCTTTAAGACTTTACCAACCATAGTTACCGTGATCTGAACAGAGAACAGCAGGGGGCAAATTAGTGCAGTACTTGAGATTTCGGGTTAGTTGTTTTCATTAATTTAAACTGCACTATTAACTATTTGAGTCGCGTAGAGTTCACGGTTTGTAATAAGGGAACGTTACAACGCTAAGCATTTCAAACTGGACTGGATGGACTTATGCAAGTTCATCAACGCTGCTCTTTTACTGTTGGTCTGGTTTCTACCAGCTCTTAATCAAATACCTAGTTTGCTAGATGTGGTCGTTTACTGGGGCTCTCTGGTGTTTGGTAATGGGAGGGTAGTGTACACTTGTCTGAGCGCGTTTGCTGGAAACGAGTCTCTATGGCAAACAGAAAACAGCTAAAAGCAACTAAAAGCTGCAGAGTTGGTTCATTCTCAGTGGTTTCGGCACTAACGGCGAGCAATTCCCATTAGGCTGAGTCATTGTCTGCAATGTTAATATAAAAAAAATACAAGTTTAAACACGACATAAATGCCCTTTTGCCATGCCTGTGTTTCTATTTGGATCATCGTAAATCCAACAGGAAATAAATGAATAAAATAAGCAAATAATTAAAACCTCTAAAAAATGCATTGTGCTGATGAAATCAACCGCAGCAACATCACTAATTTACTCGCAGGTCTAAGGAGGGTTTATTTTTCCTCACTAATGGTACATGCCCTGCATTTTCTGTACAAACTGAGGAGTTACAGCTTAATCTTCCCTGCAGCACAGCTATGCCCCAGTGAGCTTATAAATGAAATATGCCACCATGCCAAGCCACTGTGCCTCACGACCTTTCCCAAAACTCCCCAGCTCCCAGACGCTCGCCTACCTCCAGACATACACACAAAAGTAAATGTCCACACACATGCTCTCACACACAGTTGTGTATGATGATTTCCACACGGGCAGGCAGGCAAGCAGCCAGACAAACACTCACATGTATACAACGTGCCCTACAAAGAGATTTTCTTTCTCCAGGCTCAAACAAACAAAGTCGCTCTTTGTATTCATGTGCCGACTTTTGTGTCAGCGTATGTTTTAATTTGAATGGATTTCAGGTGCCTTCATTGCCAAAGTCTGCCTCCCCTTTCCCTCCTTTGATCCTGCTGCTGACATTGAAGCTCCCTTCCTCTCCTCCTGCTCTCCCTCTTTTTCTCACTTTCTCTCAACCCTCCAGAGACATCACAGTGTGCCATCTATCACTCTCTGCTCTTCACTCCTGTTTCTCCCCTGTGCTCTCACTTTTGTTTCCCCCCCCTTTTCCCTACTCGTGCAGAGACAGATATCTGACATCTCACAGTGCAGTCTGGAGGCTAATATTGCTGCCGGCTCTGACATCCAGAGTTCAGGAGGTCGCCGTGGCAGCCAGCCACTGCGGCCTCATGGGTAGCGACCAGCCAAGGTCCACGGCGTCTGGGGTTAAGTCTCACCAGCGCCTTATTCGTACAGTACAGATGAAACGCTGATGCCACGGCGCAGTCCCACCCTCCTATTTTCCCTCATCACCACCACCCAAAGCCTCGGCGTCACTTCACACTACAGGTGTCAGACATCGAAAAACATCAGGTGTTAAAACCAAGTTTATGTCTGTGAATTTGTGGCTAAATTGTTACACAAATAGTTATTGGTGATGTCTATAATGTTAAATCCAATAATGGTACGTGTCCACAGGATTCGTCCTTTCCACGCTTCCCATTCATTGTCTACTGTATGTAAGCAGCCGGGCAAAGCATTCTGGTAATGTGGCTGTGCGATTCGCGAGACAGCGTGTCACATTGGCCGCTCCTCATTTGCATAAAGTTGAGGTCTAGGCCACTTTATGCAAATCAGGGGTTTGTGGCGCCATAGCCATGGTAACGTGTTTCAAGTGGAGGTTGCTAACACAATATGTGTGGGGGATTTTGAGCACCAACCACTTCATTTCCTGCATTCAGGTGATTTTTTATGCACCAATTAATGGTGGAAATGTCCTTATTTATGAAAAGGAAAACACAAAAATTTCAGATAGCAGGTGACCATTCAAAATATAAAAATATAATGGAATATAATTCAGCTAGGCTCTCAGGTATTCTGTATTGCTTTCACAAATGTGTTCTCCTGTAGATCAACTTTTCTCATTAAATGTTATCTCTGCTGAGTCAACACACATGTAGGCATGATTTACTCTTCCCTCCTCTTCTGTGTCTTTTGTTTGGGGAAGCAACCTCTTTAAATGTGCTTGTGGCACCATATTCACAGTCAATAGGAGCATACATTAATACATTTTAATTAATTTATAACCCCACAGACTTTAATAGCTCATTGCACGTGTTTCAGCAAGATTGCTGCTCATGTTCAAAACTTTCTCCACACTGAAAACAAATCCCATATCTGCATGTGTTCTCTGAGAAGTCGAGAATAAAGTTGTAATATTTTGAAGGAAAAGTTGTAAAACTACCAGAGTAAAGTCTCAATTTATTGAAAGTAAAGTCATAATATTTGACGGAAAAACCTACCTGCCACAGGCTATAGTTCATTCCGTGCATGACACTATCGATCTGCTGATATACCCTTCAGACAGTCTGACAGACACACTATCCCATTTGTCACTCGTCTCTGGATGAAACAAAGTCTGGGGAAGCGGCTGTGCTTTGCTCAGAGCGCTCCGCAGCTGATGAAATTATCATCATCAGTTGTAGAAATCAAAGATAACATCAAATAGCATTAAAGAATTGCAGAGCAGTGCGTCAGTAGTTTTCAATAATATTTTCTAATACTGTGCATATATCATCAAGTATGATTTTAGTTTTCATGTAGTTTCTGTGTGTAAAATCGCTAAAGTGTACATGACTGCAGGGCACAATGGACACAACGTGGTGACTGCCACACACACACACCCTTCCCCAGTCACCTCCCGGCACCACTCGCCGCCTCTGGAAACTCCCTAGAAACTTTTAAACTAACTTTTGTCGAACCAAAATAAAGACAGATTTAGCAACTACATGGCTTATTTCTCACATAAAATGTTTTCAGAAACACATTTCGGTGAACTATTTTCGTGATATAAGAGTAGAAAGTTTCCAAACGAGCCGCGATGTTGGTTCCGGTTTGAACGGCCAATGAGGAAACCCAATCCTGTAACTTCATCACTCAGTGATGACAGACTTTTGCATTTGTAGGGCTGGCCCTCTGCAGTCCAGTCAAAAAAGAGTTAAGGAACAGAGGTGAGTCTATCTTCAACATGAGAACTTTGAAAGGAAAGGTGACTCACTAATTTTAACTTTACATGATAATTATGATTCCCTTTCTCATTATTAGAAATCAGTTTTAATGGTGGATGTCATATTTTGGAGTGAAACTGATATCTAAGATGAGCTTCATTTCCTCTCGTCAGCTAATGATGCTCTGCTTTGGCATGTTTCAGATGAAGTGTCATGAAAGGTCATTTTATTACTACTAGGCAGAGTCTTGTTTGAAGGTCTCGGCCTCAGAATAAACCGCATTTTTACTCGGTCTGGTCTCGGTCTCAGACAAAATGGACTTGGATTTTATTTGAAGGACAGTCAATATCACAACTGCGGGGATATCACTAAATTGCCTGTGCATTTTCAGATTTATTTGATAAAACATTACTGTGGTAGCTCATCGAAATCAACGGAACATTTCCACACATGAAATTAGGGCTGCTCAATTATGGCAAAAATCATAACTTTGTTGAGTTTGTTCTTTCTCAACACGGAGTCGTCTTTTAGCATCATTTTCATCTCTCTCCTCCTTCAAAACCTCCTGCAGCTGAAATAACCGGCTGCTTGATTGAATTATGATTTTAGTAACGACTTGAGGGAATATTCACAGTATTTCATCTCTGCGTGAAATATCTCTCTATTGTTTGGGTAAATGGCTACATTTTGTGACACCCTTTGATTAGTTTTCTTTATTAAATAATTGACAGTGAATGCGTCAAAACCCTGAGGAACGTCAACATATTAGTTTTCAGGCTGCCTACAGCAGGATTCAATCAATTTGAATATATTACTTAGGGAAAGGATTCTGAATAAATGGACAATTACTTTCCATGCATGAGAATCATTGGAACAGCAGTCGGGGTGGCTGATATTATCATATTAATGGACTGAAGTAAGCTTAATTCCTTAAAATGGAAATGAGTATCAGGGCTTTTAAAGGGAGCATGAACACTGACTGAAGCAATAGCTTGTTTGATTTACCAATATTTATGTAGGAAAACATGTATTCATGTTGGGAAGGCATGTCGTTTTCTGCTGTTTCTGTTTCGTCATGACTCCGTGATGAATGGCTCGGCCTGAACTGTCATGTGTAAGCGATCACCTATGTTGGCAAGGTGAGTATGAAAAGGCAGCATTTCACGCAGAAGTCACACACAGTCATCATTACGCAACCTTTCATTCCCTCACTGCCTGTTTGACGTGGCATGATGCATTCACTGGCTGCGTTTTACAGTACAGAAATACCTGGCTGTTGGCCTTACGCTGGTGAGGTTAATCTGTTTACATGAACCTCTGATAACCTGTGATTCAGTCTCCGTGTTGCCCTGAACAAACCAGTAAACAGTGTAAAAAGGCTCCGGTACCAGCTACCACCATCTTTTTTTCATGTAATCTCTTTATTATACCTGCAAAAAGTAGGGGTATGATTATGTTAAAGGATCGTGATGGCAGAGGATGCTGCAGTGCTCCTGGTCCAGGTGGCTGAATTATCACCAACAGCATGAGTGTTTTAAACTCACTAATATCCACTTGGACAGGTTTAACAACATTAATGGGGTGCTCCTGGATTTAGTATTGCACTGCCATGATTGATTACGTTTCACTTGTCAACAATTCAAATTCACAACGATTCTCAATGTCTTGCATCCTCAATTTTCTATATTACTGCACATTGCTACTTTTCCAACAATTAACACAAGCAATCTGATAAATCTGAACTCCCCTTTTTATTTAGAAAGTGCTTTCAAAAATCAGATTACAACAATCTGCAATATATTAAACTGTATCTTTTCAATACGACTATCTGTGTGAGCCACCTCAGTACATAAACGTTACAAAAACAAAACCTAAATCCTTCTGTGGTGCAATACAAGTGTGTTGTAATCTACAGAACGGACAAACCAAACACTGTTAACTTTTCCTGCTTGGGCCGGAGTTGATAACGTTACTTGCTCCCGCTGCTCTCTCTCTCTCTTGCTTCACCACTCACCTTCCACGTACACACACTCTCTAAGCACTTTACTCTTAAAACAACTTGCTCTAGAGGGGGCTATTCCTGTTTTTGCGTCGGCCAAGGTTGCAAACTGAAACTGAAAATCCTAAAAGAATAATCAAGTCAAGTTTTATTTATATAGCTCAAAATCACAAATTCCTCATAGGGGTTTACAATCTGTACAACATATGACACCCTCTATCCTTACACCACCCCACCAAAAGAAAAAAACAAAAACCCTATTTGGGAAAATAAATGGAAGAAATCTTAAAATCTCCAAAACAGACAGACATGCAATAGATGTTACGCGTACAGAACAGTCAGAAACAGAATAACAGCATAAACTAGATGGAGATCAAACATGAAGAATATGAATCTGTCAACAAGAAAACACCACACAACCTCACCTCTACCCAGCCTGGTCGCACAAAAAGGCATATGAATGACACGATAATGCGCAAGGCAAAAGCGTGCAATAAGAGCTCCTTTCTTGATTTTGGTGTGTAATTTTTACACCATGTAGTTTGTACTGACTGCAATGTAAATGCATCCCTGTGAACATGCTATGCTCAGAACTAATGACGTAGAATAAAAAGTGATGAATACTGCTTATGGCGGTTGGATGTTTCCTGTTTCCAACAAACACACAACTTTGAACTGGGAGTCCGGTGTTTTGTTTTATAAGTTGTGTTAGTGACGTTTGATGTCATTTTTAGTGACATCTGTGACGTGTTTTTGTACATATATTATGTTGTTTCTGTATATATTTTACTTAGTTTATGTACTTACGTATATGAAGGCCAACCGTTACGTTTTTCCTAAACCTAACTAAGTGGTTTTGTTGCCTATACCTGAATGAGTGGGTTTGTTGCCCCCTGCTGGTACTGCATCTTCATACACGTGGGTAATATTCACGCCTCGGCGAGGTAAAACGTGACACTGACATGCTATCATCTGGTGGCCAGACGGGTCTATTGTACGCTTTTGGCGTGATATACCGAGTTGCTCTACCACAAAGACCTGGAAAGTGTCAGGACCGTGCACCAGGGCGCTCTCCAAGGTGCTGATCCTGCTGCTGGGAGCAGCTCAGGAGCTGTTAGTGCTCTCTTTCTTCCCCGCCCACAGCAGTGGGAGAGCTGTCGCCAGCGGGAACTTCCTTGTCTAATCATTGACTTTACCTGTTTCCTAACAACAGCAACAACAGACAGGACTAAGATATATTGTATGCTGTATATCTTAGTCCTGTTTGTTGCTTTCTGTGCTGTAGATTCACGGTCGCCAAGTGTCTTAGTTAGACAGTCTTATCAGCTGTAGTGTTTTTTGTTTCGCAAAGACAGTAAACACCTTAAAGGGTGTTTTGAAGTGGGGTTGTTTGAGGTACTTATCCATATTAGGTGTATAACTTACAGTAGCTGGCGGTCGGCGTGGCCCCCAGCTTGGAGAAACAGACAGGAGTAGCAGAACCAGCGCAAAGCAATACAGCGCTGTGGACAGAAACAGCAGAAAAATGTATTTTAGCCACCTTAAAGAAAGGCTCACCTAAATAAATCTATAACTGTTTAACTGTACGCTATGTTTAGAATATTTTTACTGCTTTACCTTGCCCTCAGACAGCCCTTTCCTTCTTCTTTCTGACGGAGAACTGAACTGAAAGTGAAACTTATCTATGCTCTCCCCAAAGCCAGCAGGCTCAGATGATAAAAACATTATAGATACTTTTCACTTTCAGTTCAATTTGTCTTCGAAAAATATTCTAAATATAGCGTACACTTAAACTGTTATTGAGCCTTGCTTTTAGGAGGCTAAAATACGTTCATCTGCCGGCCCCATCCACAGCACTGTATTGCTTTGTTCTGGTGTCGGTACTCCTGTCTGTTTCTCCAAACTGGGGACGTGCCGACCCTCATCTGTAGGTAATATACAGACTATAGATAAGTACCTCATACAACCCCACTTCAAAACACCCGAACTATCCCTTCAAACGCTTCTCGAGTTAATCATCTTGATACACATAGGTGACCTGATAATAGCTTTTTCCATCCTGATAATCTGTACATTGTGCACACGTATCTTCAGCATATATGTTCTTTAATGACATGACAGTCAGCAATAACTAATTTATCAAATGTGGGCGGAAAGATAAGAATATGCACTCTAACCAGATGAAATGCTCTGCAAAGTAGCTGCAATCCAACCAGTTTAGCTGAAGAAAAAAAAATACTGTGTGTTGCCATGGAAACTAAAACTTGGTAGTTGTCCAGATGGAGGGGGAAAAACAGAAGATGTGGATAAAGTCACAGAAAGAAAAGAGAAAGTAGAGGCAGAACTGAGACGGGAAAGTGGAGCAAACATATGGCCAAACAAAGAGTTTCATTCAGATATTATTAAGCAATACGGATCACAGAAAGACCCGTGACTTAACGGGACAGCACAAAACTGACCTTTACTTAAACATCTGATGTCTGCTCGCTGTAATCTCCCGTTTATCTCAGATCTGTTTTAGTACCTGCGGCACGCACACTCGAACCAAACCCGCAGGAGCGCCTCTGAGGTCTGTTCCTGAAGTGAGTGCAAGACTTAGCGGGATACTTGTGATTCTCTAATGAACCATCTGTCTCATCAGCTGAACATCACACAGTTGTTTTTTTTTTAAAGATGCTCGACGCTGACAAAACTGGAAATCTCCATATGTTCACACACAGGTTTCTTTCTCCTTTTGGGTGTCAGTGAGACGAAAAGCAGGGAACATATGTAAGGTTTTACTTTCCCGCATAGGCGGAACAAGTGAGACAACGAGGGGGAGAAACAGAAGAGGGGGTTTGCATTTGCTTATACAATTATAATGTATGCAATATAACAGTAGATTCAAAAAGTTCACATCAAACAGGGAAGTTTTTCTATAACAATTAAAATGATCCGAACAATGGTTGAGAAATTACATACTAACATGCTATTTAGAACGCTAAAACAGTATGAGGGATTTTTTTCTTTTGTCCGAAACCTTAGTATGAAACAGATAGTACGCAAATTGCAAACTATTTCTGTTGAAATATTACAGTATGCAACGCTGGACATTACGGCTTCATAAATATCCCATAATGCAATGCGATAGTGACAACAGCGTTCATAACAGATGGTGAAGGACAGCTCTGTAACATCAATAACGCTTCACTTTAACTGTAAGTATAAGATTTCACTTTGCTAGGTGTAATATATTGTTTAAATTAGATCAGACTTTTATTCTCACAAAGAAGCGTTTTGGTATCATGAGGTTGGCACGGGTTACCATGGTTACACACCTCCTACCGGCAAGGAGGCTCTCAGGAAGTGACGACGTAAATTACTGCTCAGTGCGTCCAAAAAGATACATACTACTGTTTATTCAGACAAAAGTATGTTAAACGATAGCACACATATTGGGTACAGTATGTATTGCATAGTATGTGATTTTTGATGAAACCAATGTCTAACGATGCATTACAAATGAAAAAAAATATATTGTTGCTATGTGGAAGACATAACTAGAAGCATAGATGCATTTTCAATTCTCAACTCATGCCAAATCAAACCAAGAGTCACACGTACTAAGTCTTTTTGCATCAGTTTTTAGGTGCAGATGTGACAGATTCTCTGATCGATCTATCAAGCAGTGTTTGAAAGGTGCATCTGTATTTGTGCAAATAATGGTGGAGGCACGATAACAGAAGATGATTATATATTCCAATTTTGTGGGGAAATTCTCCACCTCTGAAAAGCAAATACAGCATATGGTATTTACAAGAAGGCTGTAATGGAGAGAACAATGTGATTTTGCCTTTATGAAATCTAAATGGCAGCAAAAAAAAAATATCCAAAGAGCTGCACTGCAACTCTTATCCGAAAATACTTAAATAAAAGAGAGCCATACTTATCAATAAACACAATATCTGATTGTTTGGCAACATCAAACTTTGTTTGACTCTTACAACATATAAAATTAAACCTAAAGATTGTAATATTATCATTTTATGACTAATAGGTTTTCCCAGTTGGAAGTGTGGCTGAAGTAAATGTTTTGTTTTATCATTTTCTTTTCTAAACTTGATCTCAGACAAATTTCAGTGTCAAACACCGAGGTGAAATTTACCACTAGCAAAGTAGAAGGGAAGATTAGTTTTAGTTGAGGGAGCTTCTTCTATAAAAGGTTACATCATCTCACATCTGTTAATTCTTCTTCTGGACAGGCACGCACCAGGAAGAGGGAATAGCTGGAGGAGGAGGTGGATGAAAGAGATCCATCCTGTTGTTGTAATCAATGGGACAAACACATAGATCCAGAGGAAGAGAAAAAAAGACAGCAGGAGGAGGAGGAGGATGACAGCAAGGAAGAGACAAGAGAAGAGACACTAGCTGTGAAGCAAAATAGAAGATCCAAGAGCAAGTCTCACATGCACAGCACTTGTTAAAGGACCAGTTTGTATCAATTAGGAGGATCTATTGGGAGAAATGGAATATAATATTAATAAGTATGTTTTCTTTAGTGTATAATCACCTGATAATAAGAATGGTCGTGTTTTCATTACCTTAAAAAGGAGACGTTTTTTTTTTTTTTTTTATTACTCGCTCCAGTCGCCGCTGCTCCCTCTCTCTTGCTTCACCACTCACTCTGACTCTGACGGACTAAAATCTTACAGTTTATGCTCGGCTCTTTTCATCTCCAGAGTGTTTTCAATCAGATAGGGGCAGCTAAGAGACAGAAGAGCAACTCTGAATTTTTTTTTTTTTTACATTTTAACTGCAGAAAAAGTATGTAACTTTCTTTCTTTAGAGTTGGCTATTGATTTCGGTTACAATTAATCAGTTATCACTAGAAGGAACATTGCCCTCATCACCATTGAATGACCAAACCAAACCCATATCTCTATAATTAGTCATATCAGCTGAGAAAAATCCATACCATCCAATCCCTTCTGTAAACAACCTGCCCTATAACATCAGATGGTAGGCTGATAAAAACATTCTGTAGCAGCACTGCAGGCAAAGTAAATAAGGACAGGGTTATATTTTTGGAATGAACTGTTCCTTTAAGCTAAATGCAGAGCTTTATTTTTATCATCTGTAGAAGAGAAGAGTAAGAACAAAAGGTGCATCCAGAGGTTGCAGTAATAGAAAAGCAGCACAGAGCTTTCTGCCCCTGTCACTGCTCGCCTGCCCTTGACCTCTCCGTGCGAACAGACCGTGCAGCTGGGTCAGCAGAGAAACCTCTGCGACCCGAACAGACAACTCCTCACTCCAGAACATGCAAATGAGCCCGGTAGCTCCGCCCTGGCGTGTGTTTAGGTGGAAATCCACTGACACCTCCATCTGTTTAGTGAGAGGGAGGAAGGAGGGAGGTTAGCGCGAGGGGGGAGCGGCGGAGGGAATGGGCAAATTGGTGTGACAGTGTCATACATATCTTCTCGGCGGTGCAAATTATACCTCCGTGAAGATCACGTGTGCTCATGTAATGTCTTTTTGCTCTGGTTTTTATTAATGCACGCAGGGAACATTTTCATTTGGTAGTATTTTTTTTCCAACCTGTCTGAGAGCTGTTATGGGGCTTGGTAACTGTATTACTGGACTCACCATTCATCACTCACACACACTTTCAAATACACACTGCACATAGAGTGAAAAGTTTAGATTTACAATGAGCCGGCTCTGGGAAGCACTGTCAGTTGTTTGTGTGGTATATTATCAAGCTGGGTCATAAATAACACCAGGATGCAAGGACAATGTTCCAGTTACCCTTGATGATGAAGACGCTTCACTAAAATAGGAGAGTGGTAAAAATAACCCAGAGATTTAAGCATCTCTAGGTGTTTGCACAATATTGCGTTTGTTCTGCCTGCAGAGAATACAGGTGTGATTACAACATCGTCACCCAAAGAATAATGACTCATGTCTCACTTCCCCTCTTCCTCATTACTGCTTAGTGCCAGTCTGTACTGAACGCCTCTTAATTTACTGTTGTGCCCTGTAGACAATAGAATATTCACATTTTGTGTTTGTAATTCAGTCACAGACACACAGGTTCCAGTACAGACGTTAGATTCAAACCCATCTTTCCTAACAACCCTGTCTCCGACAAAATTAGATTCCCATTATGCAGTTTAGAATCCCATACAACTAAACTGCATTCTCAATTATGTTTAGAGGGGAATGTATTTTCTCCCGGATTATGGGCGCCGTTTTTAACAGTTTTAAACACATGGTTAACGATGTCAATTGACCTCCAGGTCTGAGAAGTGAAGCCCATTAAGTGCCTTAAACTTGCATTCTTTCTAATAGCCAGCAGGGGACGACTCCTCTGGTTGCAAAAAGAAGTCTGATTGTATAGAAGTCTATGAGAAAATGAGCCTACATCTCACTTGATTTATCAGTAAACATTGTAAACATGAGTTTATGGTCTCTATTGCTAGTTTCAAGTCTTCTTCAATACAGCATGATGTTCATTTAGTAAATTATGGTCCCATTTAGAGTCAAATAGACCATAAAGCAGGGTATGCTTTAGGGCGTGGCTACCTTGTGATTGACAGGTCGCTACCACGGTGCTTTCACAGTGTGTTTTCAGTTCATGAAAGTTAATTCTAACCTTTCTGGTAACCTAAAAATGTCTTATTCAGTGTTCGGTTGTACTTTGCGTCACCCTCTAGTGTCACTTCTGGTTGCAAAAAAACAAGATGGCAAAGGCCAAATAACCAAGGTGGCAATGGCCAAAACGCCAAACTCTAGGCTTCAAAACGGCAGTCCACAAACCAATGGGTCCACTTCTTATATACAGTCTATGATTGAAACAAAACAAACCAAAATGCTAAAAAAAACCCGACATGGTTAGTTTAAGTAAAAAACATAATGGTTTGGCTAAAAATGACTACATTTGTTACATTATTTAAGCTATGGACGTAAATTAAAATAAGTGAACGTTGACCTTTTGCTTTCACACAGGACACAAACAGCAGTCTCCTGGGTGAAAGTCCCACATTTGTTTGACTCATTCACCACCCCAACCTCCACCTTACGCACACTCACGTGGACTATCATCAAAAACAAATGTATGATACGTCAAAAAAAGTAATCCAAAACAAAATGTTTCCCTAAAAACGTATAACAGTGCAATTTCATTGTCATTTTTTGATGCGAAGGTATTGTAGTCCAATATAAAATTAAAACTACCAGAGAAGCACAAGTCAAATGAATAGGAAATGATTTAGTTAGTCTTGTCCGTGCATTCAGTACGGAGCTGGAGTAGGGAGACTAAACAAGAGTTTATCCACCCGCCCAGTACAGTGCCGCCTCTCTGGCTGTAGTGCAGGTTGCCAGGTAAAGTCAGTGAGCGCAGGTTTGTTGTGACTGTTGTTATTGAGTCAGTTTTGTAGAGAAGCCAGCCAGCACCGATGCCATTGATACAGAAGGCAGATACAATCTGTCAGAACATTGATTTACAAAGAACACCGAGCCAAATTAAAGTTTCAATTTAGTTCCCTTTGCGAACTCTCTAACTGTAAAACAGCGATCAAAAAAACAACTGAATTGTGAGGTAACCCATCACTGAACATCAGTCTGATATCTGTAGAAGCAGAGTCACGACTTCTGGCACAACTTCACCTGCATGGGGAAGAGGAAAAGTCTGAAGAGGTCCAGCAACACATAAGGAACAACTGTATTGTCTGACCAACGCGTTTTGGCATGTGGCCTTCATCCAAGTCATCATAAACACATTACAAAGAACATTTTTAAACATGTTCTGTGTTCTGTTCTGCTACAGTGAGAGCAGACAGGATAATTATTTTCCCTTTCAATAGTAGCTTTAGTGATTATTTCTCGCTTTGAGGAACACTTGAGTCCTGTCTGTTCGTGCTGTGACTGGTGAGCTCCACTGGCATCTGGCGCAGCCGCCACTAAACAAACACACCTGGAAGCTGGAGTGAATCTAACAACATCCGCCTGCAGTGCTGGATTCAGCAGCATCTGAGAACACGCCAATGTGATTTAGTTGGGAGTAAATTGCCGGTCTTAACCAGCCATCATAATTTGCCTCGCCACTTCATCTCATGCAGAACACAAATATAGTAAAACAAACGAGTCCGTTTAACACCGCAGGCACTGTGCTGCTCAAAGTCTATCGATGCTGAAGGTAATCTGTATCCGCCTTTCATTCGTCAATCAAATCAAATGCAGAACCTGCACATTTACATCTGAACCCCATTTGCTCATCGCGGCATCATCTCTTTGGCCACATTCATCATCCAAACACATTCATATTAGTGTAGCTGTGATAAATTGTCAGTTCTCACTGTTACACTGCTGATTCCCTCGTACCAACAATGGGCCTCATGAAGCAACATTCTCTTAAATTTCTCTTATATTTTTCTTTTTTTTAAGAGAAAAAATAAGAGAAGTCAACTCCAGATGCACCAAACATCCTTAACCATCCAAATCTGCTCTTACCCAGGTGTGCTGAATGATGAAATTTGATCATAAGTTGGAGCCATGTGGCCAATTGTTTATTATTAGCATATACTATAAGGCACCTAAACACTACATAAGGGCAGATATAAGCATAGATAACGCTCTTAAACACTATAGAAGGGTAGGTATTAGCATATAGGTAAGGCCCCCTAAACACTATACTGTATAAGGGTAGGTATTAGCATATAGGTAAGGCCCCCTAAACACTATACTGTATAAGGGCAGGTATTAGCATATAGGTAAGGCCCCCTAAACACTATACTGTATAAGGGCAGGTATTAGCATATAGGTAATGCCCACTAAACATACTGTATAAGGGCATGTATTAATATAGGTAAGGCCCCCTAAACACTATGTAAGGGCAAGTGTTGTGTCGTGTGCAAATACTCTGGCACATGTCATCAAAAAAAGGCTGGAAGAAGAATGCATTGAAACAGACATAGGCCTATAATACTACTGTTACTGGTATTGCCATTTAACGCCTCGTTGTTACCATGAAACGGCTGCAGTTATGTTTAAGCAACAAAACCACATAGTTAAGTTTAGGAAAAACATCATGGTTGGGCTTAAAATAAGTACGTAAACTAAGTAAAATACATACGTAAACAAAGTAACATAAGTACGGAAAACACGTCACAAAGGTCACTAAAGTAACTTCAAAATAATTCAACAACACTTTGGGACACGAACACCGGTCTCCTGGTTGAAAGGCCTGTGTTTGTTGGACCCATCGCCCACCAAGAGCAGTCTTTCTCACTTTTAATTCCACGTCACTAGCTCTGATCGTAGCATATTCACACGGATGCATTTACATTGCAGTCAGCACAGACTACATGGCGTACACCTGACACGCCAAAAGCAACAAGGGCTTTGTTATTGCATGTGAAATGACTTACAAATTACCGTATCATTCAACGCCATTTGGTGAGACTGAGCTGGATGGCTCAAGATCAACCTTTTACTTATAAAAGACAGTGAAGTTTACTCTCTGTGGGTGGAAATGTTTCCATTAAGCAGATTTTACTGATCCAGAGCATTACATATATCAGCGTTATTAGTCTCCATTGATCACTGATCAGATGAGGCACACAGGTTTGAGTTATGTCAAACTGATGGGGAGAAGGAAGTTGACAACGTCGGAGAGGAATCAGAACAGTCACTGCTCCTGAGGAATAATAAGTGAAATCCAAGAAATTACGTTGTAAATGAGTAATGACTAATAAATAATAGATGTGACTTCTTCTGAATAACGAGCCCAACACTGCTCCCTTGGGTAGCAGATCCATGCTCGAGCCTAAACTTCACCCTAGCTGTGTTATCTCGCTGTCCAGATCCAACCACCGACACAGCGCTACAGATCCAGTTCAAACACCGCTGCCGTCGCACCACGAGGGCCTGTGGCTCTTGGCAGGGGCACCCTTCCATTTAGGTCAACAGCACCGGCTCTGTACTATCTGACAACTGATAACACAATGAGACCATTAGTGTTGTAGGCTCGTGGCCCGGGCCCAGCCAGCTCAGGTCTACCTGTGCCAGCTTCAGGCCAGAGGGCTTGTCTCCTGGAGATTAATGATCCCCGGCGCTGCGCAGAGTAGGCCACTTCTTGAGTGTGAAATACGCCTCATCTGCCTGGCTGGAGCTCTGATTTATTCCTGCCTGCATGCTTGCCCTCGGTGTCTGCAGGGGGTTTGCCTTTGTTTAGCAGTCTGAGTGAACGTATGCATGCGTGTGCTTTATTTGATTTCTCGCTGTCTTGGTTTGATCCAAGCCAAGTGTTAATAACTAAAAACTCAAACTAATCTCCCGAAATTATGTTGATGTTTTGTTTTACCAGCTCAATCATGCATGAGTGCACTTTGCATATCTGTTTGCAACTGAATTTGAATTCTAATAAGTAGGCAATTATGTGGTGTTAATTTGATTTGACTGATAAAAAAACATTCTACTCAGTCAGTACAGTATTGTGTGCTATTGTTTCATATTAAATCCCTTTATTTGAAAGATCTCCCACATAATTCAGCTTTAAAGGGGACATATCATGAAAAACTCATCTTCAATCATGTTATTAATGTCTGACCTTTACAAATGAGAGTGACAAAGTGACTAAAGCTGGAATTACGCTACTGCGGAGATAAACGTAAACGTCTTTGTGAATCTACGCAGAGAAGGATGTTATGGGTGAGCGGACAAGCACACCGTCCCAAATTTTAACAATGTGTAGTGCAGACCTGCGCATCAAGCAAGCTGATTAATCCAACATCCTGTTGGGAAGACTTCTCTATTTATTCATTTATTTATTTGGGGAACCAATTCATAATAGTACTGCCACAAGTGATCTTCTAGTAGAACAGAAAACCTATTATCCTTGCCTATATTGTCATTGTCTCATCCATTTACGCTGATAAATCCAAATTCTTTCACGTTTGTTTTTGGGATGTCACGATACCAGAAATTTAGTAGCCTATACCAGTACCAGTGAAATTCCACGATTCTCTATACCAACTCAATACCACGGTAAAAAACTAAAGTAAAACAATAAATCCCATGTACTTCAACAGACACTCCTTTATTACTGCATACTGTTTTTTGTATGTCTTTTGTACGGAAATTCCCTCTCTATTATGTATTTTCTATTACTGTGAAAACATCTAATTCAAACGACTGTATTTAGTCAAGTTTTACATTTTAAAGGATTACATTTGAAACACATCATGATAATGTTAGAATTGACCTTCACCCAATACTCAATATTCTTTGCCCAATAAATGGCACTTCCCGTTAACATAAGCTGTTAGCTCCGTGCAAGACTGTGCTGCCCAAAAGATGCTAACGTTAACTAGCTCTCATCCTGCCAATTTCAACAGGGATTTGTTGTTCTCAATGTACCATTATCAGGGGAAAAAAATAGTGTGCGTCCCCTGGATGCGTCGTGTTCACTCCTTCCCAAACACATTTTCTATCGACCCCGTAAAGATGGGATGCCGTTAATCTGGAGCCCTAACGGTACCTGCAGTACTGTAGAAAAATGAGTACCGTGGCGTGAACAACACAACATACTGTTGGAAGGTCTGGTTTCACTTTGGCTCTATCTAAGGGTCTTTTTTCACATTCTGGTTTTGTTTTTTCTTCATTCACTCTTCATCACTATTAAAAACACAAAGCATAAAACTTCTTTATATGCAGATGATATTGTACTCCTCTCGTCTAATTTAATCAGTCCCTGAGGCTCTTTAGGTATTCAAGTTCTTTTACAGGGTATAAAAAGAGGTGGTGACTACCAAATTAGAGAAGGTAAGGTTGTCATTAAAAATATAAAACATTATTAAAACTGGCCTTCAATTCAATCAATTTGCCTTCAATTAAACGCTGAAAATAGACAATGAAATGATGAATGACTGTTCCTCCATTGTTATGCATTAAGGCTGATGGTGGACTATTCTCACTCCAAAGTTTACCTTCACATCTCCATCTGCTCTGCCTGACACCTACATGATTTAACGAGTATATACTGTATCTAACTGCTCATGTGGCATATATCTTTATTTTAGTATGTGTGTATAATGTGCTCAACAGATAAACCGGTCACACAACTGCTCTCTAATATACTATGTTCACTTTCCAACATTGAGGGTGGTGCTTCACAGACATATCTCACATCTTCATCAGCACTTCGCCACAAGGAGATATGTACAGTACACTGTGGACACAGCTGAAGTGAGGAGCTGCTCTTTGTAGCAAATACATTGTGAAGCAGTTGTTGGTAGCAGTGTTTGTGTTTTTACATTCAAATAAAACATGATATTCATCCCCCAGGCAGTTGTCATTACATAAATTATAAAAGCTTTTATCCCTTTCCAGACCTTCATCCTGTTATTTTAGGAGTTCTACAATTAGAAACTAGCAAATTACAAAAAGCCTGAGCATGCCTGCTGTTTTCACAAAGTAGATACTTTTCCAACTAAAAGTTTTCTTTAAATTCACAATATAAATCACAAGATGGCATACTCCAGAACTCATAGTGCCACTTCAGCAGGTATTGATCTTTTAACTAGGGATGCACCGATCCAACATTTTCAGTCCCGATAGCGATGCCTGGGCTTTGGGTATGAGCCGTTACCAAGTACCGATCTGATACCACTGTTTTATTAAGAAGCTGTATGCCTCACTGTGTGGAACTAACTGGGATCATTCATTTTTAAATACATAGATATACATTTATTGAATTGTTATTTATTATTAAAATACTAAATTATACTCCAGCAACTTGGAAAAAATCTTCGAAATTTACACGAATTACAATTCAATTGTAAACCTTTTTAATGCACCAACAACTTGGTCAAAACTTAAACAAGAATTACAATTCCAGTATATAATGTATATAGTATATAAACATTAAATTGAATATCGCAGGCCCCATTGTCACCAATACCCGATCCAGCTATTAGAGTCAGTATGAATAAATAATTTATTAGTTATCCCTAAATTTGTTCATGAGATTTTAGGGGTGTGACGAGATATCGTGCCACGAAATATCGCGATATAATACGTGATGATATGCATTGTCGAGACGAAAAACTGAATCGCGATATCAGGGCATAATAGGTACTACGTACATACGGGCTCCGGGGCTAAAGCTGCAGCTTCCTGCTGCTCTGCAAGGCCTATGGAAGGAGGCTGAGTACGCATCATATCTTTGGGGTACAACACATGCACATTAAAATCTGGTCTGCCCTCGCCGAAATTGAACCAATCGCAACGCACGGATGCCGCTTCAGTGACACTGCGCATGTGTAATACCCCGAGAGCCATGTCCGCCCGTGACCCAGCCTCCTTTAATAGGCCCACAAACACAGCGCAGTCATAGAGGCCGCGGTAGAGACGAGCTGACAACTATGCCCGTTGCTGTAAACCTTTACTTAAACCTTTCAAAGCCAACAGTACCAAAAGTTCTGTCTTGGTGAGGGAGCACCACACCTGGTCTGAGGCTTGGACGTACTGCAGGGAACGCTACAGAGATCTGGTCAGCATAAGAAGCAAAGAAGAGAACAACAACATCCAGCTCACTTTGTATTTGAAGGTGTCAGGGCTCACACTGGCATGGATCAACCTCTACAGTGAGCCCTAGGCCTTCTGGTCTGACAGAAGCACCTCCACATTCACTAACTAGACTAATAACCACTTGTCCAGACACCACTGTGTCTCGGGGAAAATGGGGAGATGGAAGCTGTGAAAAACAAAACTTTTCTTCTGTTTCAAAGGTCAAAGATGCTACTAGCATGTAAAATGCTAATGATTTTATGTTGGTGTGTATACGATTCATTTCATAGCGGTGACAAAGCAAACAATACAGAAGATGTGAAGAGTCAGTCGGCGGCTTACATGAACGGCATGGAGATTTTACAGCAGGTAAGGACAGACAAACTTCAAAATACGCCGCAGAAATGTCCACGGTTACCGTGAGAACCACACGAAGAGACACGATGGGGAGGGCACACAGACAAACAGCGACTGGATTTAACCAATTAATATGTAAAGCTCATTACATGCTGTGCTGAGCTGTCCTAGCCTTCAAATCCGCTTCTATTTCAGAGCGTTATGTCGCAAATGTGTTTTCTGTAAATAGTATCATCACGAGACAATGCTACAAATTCCCTTTTTGAGGCACCACCACCTGTTTATGTCGGCATTCAAACATTTGCATAAAGAAATTGATAATGTTGAAGATGAAAGTTCATTCTTGGCCTTGGAAAGAGTAGTATGACAAGCTTTTTTTTTAATATATTTATATATATTAGTCCTCAGGAATATATTATGCAAAGTGTATGAGTTGAGTAATACTTCACCTTCAACATTAACATTGTTCATGATTCAGTGATGTACAGTGGCAATGTGCTAAGACCGTGATGTACATGAATTTTAATTTTGCCATTCTGAAGAATTTCAAATAACAAAAAAAACTTCAATTGGACTGCAGTAAAATCTAGTAGTGTATCACATTCATAGCTGAAACACAATATTTTATATTAAAAATTGGTCAAATGACTATTTGTAATTTGAAAGGGGTCGTTTGTAGAATTATCAGCCGCATTGCAGGTCCCTTTAGCTGTGATTAGTGAAGCTTTAATTAGTTATTTTGTTTATTAGATTTATTAGATTATAGATACCTAACATGTACCTACCAGATATAGATTATGGTATTGAAATAAACTGATATAATTGAGTGTGTGCACGAGTTAAAGGTACAGACAGGAGCAGTCTGGCTATTATTTTAAAAGCTCACAGCTGATGTTATCTTTCATTTAGTAGTTAATTTCACATAATATAGTGCTGCTACAGTAACATGTAAAGTAACATGCTTTAGTAATATAACATATTATAGTTATATGCTTTTTTTTAAATCAGGTTTATAATTTTTTTTAAATATTATAATTCTGCTCTCATTCCTTTAACGGATATTATTGTAACTGATGATGATAATGATAATATTAATAATAATAATAATAATGCAATTCCGGGAAACTGTGATATTTTTCTGAGATGGTTATCGAGCCGTGAAAATAAGTGTGATAGAAATTGTGATTGTATTATCTTAAAAAGATTAAAGGGAAAATCAATAAATACATAATATGCTTCAGCTTATATACTATATATAGTACAGCCTATAGAATAAAATGTGTTGTTGGAGCTTGTGTAAGTCAATTGAAATTGAAAATCAGTGTCTCTAATTTAGTGAGTAAATTGGAAGAATGTTCTGCTTCCCTCTCTCTTGTTTTTGCATCTAATCCAATTGTTACCATGCAAGGGGATCCCCGTAGAATCACATTATCACCTTTTTTTCCTCCCAGACCTCGGCTCAGAGTCACCTCACCCCCACCTTGTCCTCTGTAACTGCTTAGTACCCATTTAAATCAACTAGCACCGCCAAACGCCCCTGAAGATGGATCGCTTTGCTTATCAGCCTTTTGTTGCCAGTTTGTCTTGGTTATAAGCAAACAAGGGGATAGCTGCGCTGCTAATGACCTTGGGGGGTAGGAACCATATTTGTGTGTATTTATATATGTGTGTGTGTGTGGTTAGGCACGCTTGAGGGCACATGGCGCCGTGTTTGTGCGTGTTTGATAGGTACAGGTGAATTCGCTGCATGTGTGTACTCTGGCTGCATACTATATGCGTCTGACCTCCTCTCATGGCTGGTCCCTCCTGCTGGGGATAAATCATGGGGATCTGTGGAAGGCTAACCCCGCTCAGGTGATTCATGGAGGTGCCGTCATGACCTTCCATTCAGGTACACATCTGGGCCCAGTTGCCCGACGTGCCCATTCATTCCTGTGACTAGACAACAGCATCTCAATGCATAATATATTTGTGTGTGAGCAGAGAAAAGACAACTATAGAATAACTTAAATTAAGGGTGCTTTACGTTGTATGTGTACACATGAGTGCATGAAATGGTGTAGTAAAAAGCAAAAAGTCTTGATCAAAGCATCACTTTTAGATAGGGCTCTCGCGATAATAACGCGTCAACGCAAATTATTACACAACTTTGTTAAAATACTGGATTCTGATTGGTCAATCACGACCTTCTACGGTACCGTTGCTATGTATAACAGACCGTTGCTATGGGCACAGTTCTGATGTTGGACTCTGGCGGACCGTTTTTGTGTCAAATTCTTGATTTCTTAAGTAAGTAGCCGTGTAATAAGCGGGGTAATGCACAGCTAGTTCATCGTTCTTATGAAATAAACCCCTTCAAGGCGACGAGAAACCGCAAGGCATCACCCTTATTTCACAAGAATGACCAGCTAGCTGTACATTATCCCTTACTTAGTTTTACGCCACCAATTCATTTAACGCATTAAAGCAACTTGCAATTTTTAGGGTTATACTGGCATCATATGAATGTCATACTAGCTTGTCGTTAAGGAGGCTAAATAACGCTCCAAACTTACGCAAAATTTTGCCGAGGAAAAACTGTCATGGCCATTTTCAAAAGGGGTCCCTTGACCTCTGACCTCCAGATATGTGAATGAAAATGGGTTCTATGGGTACCCACGAGTCTCCCCTTTACAGACATGCCCACTTTATGATAATCACATACAGTTTTGGGACAAGTCATAGTCAAGTCATCACACTGACACACTGACAGCTGTTGTTGCCTGTTGGAGTTGAGTTTGCCATGTTATGATTTGAGCATATTTTTTATGCTAAATGTAGTACCTGTGAGGGTTTCTGGACAATATTTGTCATTGTTTTGTGTTGTTAATTGATTTCCAATAATAAATATATACATATACATTTACATAAAGCAAGCAGATTTGTCCACTCCCATGTTGATAAGAGTATTAAATACTTGACAAATCTCCCTTTAATGTACATTTTGAACAAATAAAAATGTGGGATTAATCGCGAACAACTATTTGAATCAATTGACAGCCCAACTTTTAGATGTTCATTGATAACCTGATCCATGCCTAGGATATCTTTGGAACAGACAGAGTTTTCCTGCTTTTAACCAATCAAGATGATTTCATTAAAAGGTAACAACCACGCCACACTCGAGTAGTACAGGCCTGCCCAAGTGTGGCAATCAAATGTGACTATTTAAAGTGATTAGCAACACTAAACATGTTGCGTTCATGCTGTGGTGCCTGATGTCTGGAGAGGCTCCTGTCTGTGAAACCGGCTGTTGCTCGGTCTGGGAGCTGCGTCAACCCGTTTCCTGCTGTCCCTCCCTGCTTCCCTTACATCCCTGCCTCACGTGTGTGTGCTTTTATCTATTTGTCATATATTCTAACAAAAGCACTGACAGAAGGTACTATTACTGCACAAATAGAACTGTCTGCTGAACTGTGGATGTTTTGGTAAAAAGTTTTGTAAGTTTTTGTGGGTTGAAACATCTAAATATGAAAATTATTGGAGGTTTGACGGTGTCTTATTGTCTTAATTGTTTTTAAATTATAATCAGATTACTTTAGGCCGTGTTTAGACCATCATTAGGACTGCTTCAAAGTTTTTTTTATGAGACTACTGAGTTGACACAGTGAGGCAATACAGTTAAATCTGGCTCAACCTGTGCTGCAACACAATGCGACATCATCCGCCAACACACCATGTCATCTGCGGTCTAATATGCGTGGGCGCACATTGTTAGCGGATTACTTTTGTATCATGAACTGTGTAATTCTACTGTTTGCCTGGCAGTCGTTGAGCTAGAGGATAAAATTGTTGCAATCATCCACAGTTGTAGAATCCATGTCTCATGGTGTTATAAACTGTGTGCAGCGTTTTGGCATCTGATAAGTTTAACTCATGGATGCATTACTCAAACTGGACCACCTGGATTGTATCAATACACGAACGTCAAGTATCGATCTTTTATTTAATAAACTATTAACCTCTTAACAATCCGACGGCCCGCCAGCAGGCCTGACCGCTATATTCTGTCAGAGGTTCAGAGGTTGTAGCGGGCTCAGTCTTAAAGCTGGAGTGAAGATACCAAACCATATGAAACTACAAAAACCTAAGGAATCAATTGGAACTAACCATGTCATGCTGGCTTGTTGGGAATGCGGCTAAATAACGCTCCGAAGTTACACCAAATTTTAGCCAGGAAAAACTGGCATGGCCAATTTCAAAGGGGGCCCTTGACCTCTGACCTCAAGATGTGTGAATGAAAACTCTGAGATGAACTGAGTGGAAACTGTTTCTTATTAGATAAAACAGATGTTGACAAACTGAATAATTTGCAGATGAACAAAGGTAATAAATCGCAATATATCCTATCGATCATATTGTGACTTAAGTGTCGTGATAATAAATGGGGTCTCCCACCCCTACAACACACCCTGGCCATTTTCACCTTGAACGGCTGCTAATAAAAATAGCATAGTTGCAATGTCAGTGTATTAAATATAACCAGTGTGCAAAAATGTTCTATGGCAAACAGCGGGTGGACGATACTTAAAAGAAAAAGAAAAACATTAACCACACATTAACAGACATAATTTTTCATCACATATGCAAAATGCATATGCTTCTGTCCTGAGTCCTACACGTTTCCTGTTGCAATCCCGCCTTGCACCTTCAAAGCTCAGCATCGATATGAATATAACTATATAACCATTAGTATGGTGCATAGCTCTCTTCCTTTTTTGTGCTGAACAAAATCACTTTGTACTGAAAGGAAACTTATCTAATTCCCTGTAAGAGCTAACAGTGTAGGATAACTGTACCAATGCAGGAAAACTGAAGTTGTTAAGACTTTTTCTTACATTAAAATATTATACACGGCATCATTATATTCTTGCATTCATAGCAACCTACTTTGCTGTGATGACACTTTTTTGCTATAGACATGATTCAAGCCACAACCAGCGCATCTTATTGACAATTAATTACATATTCAAGTTAGCTGCATGCAGGTGGTGTCCTTGTGGCATTTCGTTATGCTGTCTGTACAGTGAAAAACAATAAGCAGCCAGCTGTAGTTCACCCACTCGTCGTGGCTGTCTGATAATCAATGACTAATTCTTGTGTCTCAGTAGGAGTGCTCAATATTCTTTAGCTTATGAAAGGCTTTCACTGTCCCCACTGGTACTGAGAGTACAGCATAACCTCAACCCCCCCCTTGTCTCTCTGCTCTTTCTTTATCCTCCTCCTCTTCCCCCCCTCTGTGGCGACACAGCTGCCCTCCATCACTTTTCCAGGCCAACTGCAGTCAGTGTCCTGTTCGCTCTATTCTTCACAAAGCCAAACGCTGCTGTGCAGAGAACACTGGACATTTTGATAAAAGCGCCCCCGCTGGTTACAAATGGCTAATCAATAGAAACATTCTGTCAAAAGGTCTTCAATGTGAGTATTCATCTCACTAGTTGTGTGGCTGTCTCTCTTTTTCTTTAGACAATGTTGTGAATAATGCAGCCTTGCCCACACAGTACATACACTACGATGCTCAATAAAAACGCCAAATACTAGGGGTAGGAAAAAAGATAGATTCACCTATGTGTCATGATTTTTTGTTTCATGATTTTGTAATTGATTTTGTAATGCCAGAATCAATACATTTGCTTCATTTGAGTCTATGTGGCGGTAGAAGGAAGTTACCGCTTTTATTGTTGTAGTCTGAGTTACGTGACGTTACATCCGTTCTGTATCCGTCACTCAAAACAAACAGTAGAAAACGGCGGAGGGTCGGCGTGGATACGACCTGCACCCTCACACTTTTAAATCCAAAGTGGTAAACACCACACACACAGTAAAGTATGGAAACACTTTGGGTTTCACCCATTGCCAGGAAAAGCAGAGCTAGACATGATGGCTAAAGTTGCGTGCTAACTCTGTCACGGACAGCAAACTAGGGCTGGGATTAGGGATGCTAATTTTGAAAAGTTTTCTTTCTTTAACCGACCCTTGTTAACCGATTATTAACCGTTAACCGACAAGATTTGTGCCTCGCATGCATGCAGCGGTGCGTCAGCTGCAGCGTATGAGCACAACAGACAACTGAGTCCCCAGTTCACCCGTCTGGGAGTGTCAGCACCCACGGTTCTGCGTTCACTGTCCCCAATTCCCCGTCCATCGCACGTTTAGTTTAGTTTAGCAGGTTGTCAGCTGCGTGTCTGCCCGGCATAACTTTAGCGATTGCCCGACATATACATAGCAATGGTCTGTTATACAGGAATTACAGACCGCAGAACGCCGTGATTGACCAATCAGAATCGAGTACTCAACACAGCCGTGTAATAATGCCTGACAATGACTGATATATTTGAATTCAGGACGTCTCTGACTTCATACATGCTGAAAATCAAATATTCATACTGTATTCATTTAGATATTTTCCAAGTATGATTCAACTTTTTCCCATGGTATAGTGTTACAAAAGGTTAACAAAATACGCAATACATATTGAATCGACACCCAAGTATCGTGATACTATCGAATCGGGAGACAGGTGTGTCGTCCCAGCCCTACCAAATAGCAACTCATGATGTTAATACTTAAAATCGATGTAATTGAACCTCGCAACATTTTTGTGCCACTTAAAGCCATGTAGCTATTCATTTGTGCACAAACTGCTTCCACAGCTTTCAGCTTTTAGCTCCCAGGCAAACAGAGAACTTGGAAAAGAGCAAAATGGAGCCAAATGTGCAGTGACATAATGGCAAGAATCAATATGACTTTTCCTTCCTAAATGGAAGATAATGGTATCACAATGGAGGCGTGGGGAGCTTGTCTACTCAGCCAGCCCTGATTGATCTGTTACTGCAACAGTCACTTTGGGACCCACAGGGTGTCTGGACACATTAGCCTCACCATGTGTACACACACACACACACACACATACACCCTGGGTTCACTGTGTCTCTTCAAAGAAAATTCACCATCAGATCCACTTACACTGTCATATATCATCATTATACGTTACATATATTCTATCCCAATGTATGATCCATATTAGTATGTGCATTGTGTTTCTTTCTTCTACATCTGCTTCAGTTTGTGTGCGATTTCCTGAATTATCCCAAATAACCAGACAACACTTTTTAAAATTCTCTTCTTGATTATCCTCTCAGTGTTAACCGGAGTTGTGCATTAACAGGCTAAAAACCACACACTAGAAATTACATAACAGCACACTCACTCATGCCTCCTAATGTTCCCACTTCACATATAGAGCCTACAAGCATCTCTGCCTCGAGAGTAGCTGCAGCATATTGGATAACTTATAACATAATTAATAATGTTAGCAAGCCAGCTAAGAAGACACAACATTTAAATAAGACTTACTTCTTTCTTCTCTTTTTGTGGAGGCTCTGCTAAGCTGAGGTGGAAAGAGTACTTGAATGTTGTACTCAAGTAAAAGTACTGTTACTTTAAATACATTTTTCTCAAGTAAGACACAACATGTAAATAAGACAACTTATTGTGTGCTCAGGTGAAAATAGTAGGCCTACTACAATATTGTACTCAAGTAAAAGTACTGTTACTTTAAAGAAAATGTACTTAAATAAAAAGTAAAAGTATTTGTGTAAAAAACGCAGTGGTTGTAAAGTGAGTTTAAAAGTTAAGTTTTGTTGTACTCACCTGTCTGGAAGTCACTCTGTGAGCCTTGTTCACCACCTCAGTCAGCTCCAGGTTCAAGGTCTCTGCTCAGTCCCAGTCTCTCTCTGTCCCACTAGAACCAGTAGTACACTCAGCCTCAATGGCTCCTCAAAGGTTCAACATGTTTTTAACATGTTGAGCTGAATGAGGCTTTGCAGTCACACCAGGAATTATTCACCAACAACAGAAAGTCTTCACACACCTCACTGAAGGTAAAAGGTCCAAAGTGAACAGCAGGAGCTCAGCTGGAGGATCCACCTGTGAGCATTTCAGCATTTAGCATGTTACCTAGGCCCAGCACACCTGTTAAGGTAGTAGGTGTTTTTCTTCTGCTTTGGTGTTTGTTGGCGGTTGGCAAACCAGCTTATAGGTACATTACCGCCACCTACTGGACTGGAGTTTGGAGCAGTAGATTGGAAGGAGAAAAAAAAAATTAAATAAATACAAATAAATAAATAAAATCAAAATGAATAATTATTAATAATAATGATAATAATAATAACTAACTATAATAAAATAATAATAATACTACTAATAATTAAATTCTCTCCATTATTCCGGTTGCCCTTAAGTAATTAATTAGAAGATTGTGTACTTTCTTAGACGTCTTTCCTAGCAGATTCCCCATTGTAATATTTCCATCATCTACTCCTGATAGCAATTCCCTTCTTTCTTCGTCATATTTGTTGCACTCTATAAGAACACGCTTGACAGTTTCCGGTTTATTACAGTGCGTGCATAGTGCAGTTGGGTGCTTGCCTATTCTATGGAGTGTTTGGTTTAATCCTGTATGTCCTATTTTCAGACGGGTAATGACCATCTCTTCCCTTGAGGCTCCCGCTCCATATTCCACCAGCTCCTACATGTTTCTGAATACTGTACAGATGTCTCCCCGTGTAACTTAAGTCCCAGTATTCTTGCCAGATTTTGTGCATGTAGTCCTTAATGATAGTTTTAACCTCTGCTTTACTTGACGGTATTTGTCGGTCAATTAAGTGTTGTTTTAATGATTGTTTGGCCGATATATCTGCCTTCTCATTTCCTTCCACCCCGAAGTGTGCAGGAACCCAAAGGAAGGAGATATCCAATCCCCTACAATGCAGTCTGAGAAGCACTTTGAAAATCTCATATGACGATTTTCCAGAATCAATACTTGATTAGTAGGTGTTTTTTTTTTTTTTTCTCTTCTTCTTCTATGTAGAATTTATGGTAGGCTAGGTGCATAGAGCGCATTGCTGATTCACTGTGATTGAAAGAGTCACTACCTTATTTGTCACTTTTTTTTTACTATGCCAATTGGTAAAATGCTGGTAACCGTACCATATAAGGATGTGATTTGTTTCCATTTTTGTAGGCAACTCTTCACTAACAGCTAGCCCCGCACCCCGTCACACCCGCTGACACTCAGCCAGTGAACGATTACATTTAGAACATGTATCAGCAGCTTTTTTTTCTTTATTCAGTGCTCATAAAAGGTTACACAGAAGATGAGTAATACAATCATTAACAAAAAAAGAACAAAAAGGGGAAAACTGGTACATGCATATTCATTTTTAAGGCATTGCAGATGACCATAGTCCTGATGGCTTTCTGGTGTGTCAGTCCTTTTTAGTGTTTTAAAGCAAAGTTTCATTTCATGCATGAACTGGTGAATCTTGGGTTTCCTTTCAGACCATTTGCATTTATAGATATAAAACTTACCATATAAGATGAGAAGATTTAAATTTAAATTAAAGACATAACTTCAGTCCAGATAATTTTTTTGCCCCATAATAAAGAATAACATCTCTTTTCTGTAAATGAATCTTAGTCCCACATAACATTTTAAATACATGTTTAACATCAATCCAGAAAAATGCAATATAAATGCGTTCATAAAATAAAAAAGACAGGATTCAGAAAGTGGTTTGTTGGATAGAACAAATGTATAGTTTTAAAATACACAAAATATTTGTTATAGTCAGTCCAAATCAATTCCCAATTAATGTTCACACCAGCAGCTTCTTCCCTGCTGCAGTTGCTGATTCGACGTTTCTTTTGTTCCTTTTTCAGGCAGTTTCTGACTCTTTTATGTGACTTTTGTTTTTACTCTGTAATGGAAGTGACTTGAAATGTAGGGGAATACAATACTTGTGATAAAAAGAAGGCCTACTTAAGTAAAAGTAAAATACAAATTTTTAAAAGTACACAAAAACAACTTTTACAGTAACGAGAGGAAATTTGTTTCAACCCCTGACTACATTTATATGCCGCATGCGACTTGTTGATTTATTGCCTGATTGTGTAATTATAGATGAATGACACAAGTCTGACATCATTTATGTTTCAGTATGTGACTGCTGAAGTAGCATTTTCCTGCCTGACAATAAAGAGAAAGTAGATGCCTTTGAGTTTTTCCCTGGTGCTTCATGACCCATCTATTGGTTTTGGGGGATTTACAGGGATCTGTGCTTTTCACACGCCTTGCCTGACAAGTTGCTCTCATTACCTGCAGAAATCCAATCAGCTGCACATTTTGAAATGCGCCCTGTTGTAGTGGTTTATGTTCTTTGTGTTAAATTGCGTCGTATGACGAATATACTTTTCTGCCTCGATGAAGCTTCCATTAATAAAAGCCAGCTCTCTGCTCCATTCATTTTTCACCTTGACTGACATTTTTATTCTCCTTGCAGCTCATATACTCAGCCTTAATAACAAAATGGGGACATATTTATAGGTTTAACATTTCTAGATTTATTTTGATGTCAGGCATCTGTTTCATATCATCCTGTGCAAAGGGGGAAACGTCATTAGAGGCAGCAAAAAGCAGGAAATGAAACTCGGTATGTGAAGAAACAAGATGCTGGAAGAGCAGCAGAGAATGAGCAGTGACCTCTTACAGCTTTGGCTGAATGGTCACCCACAGGTCCGTTGGTGCCTCCCTCAGCTGATCCTGGATGTAGCACCACTCACTTTAAAGTGATAGTTTGGCTGTTTTAAAGTGGGGTTGTATGAGGTACTTATCCATAGTCAGTGTATTACCTACAGTAGATGACAGTCGGCACGCCCCCAGTTTGAAGAAACAGACAGGAGCAAAGCAATACAGTACTGTGGACGGGGCCGGCAGCAAAACGTATTTTAGCCACCTAAAAGAAAAGCTCACCAAAAAAAAAATCAATATCTATCATCTACGCTATATTTAGAATATATTCACGGTTTACCTTGCCGTGAGATTACTATTAATCTATGTTTCCGACGGGAAACTGAAGCCGTTATTTTGCCAAAGCAACCAGACTCCATTGAATGACATTTTACCTCACAGAGCGTTTGTTATTGTGTGACTTTGGTTAGTTCGGATTCACCAAAGTGAATAACACAAACAAACTAACCGATCGAGGCAGCAGTAGACCAGCAACCCCTGTGTTCTGCTAGGTAAAATTACAGGTTTTTTCAATGGAGTCTGGTGGTTTTGGTGAGAGCATAGATTGATACAAAGGCTTAAGGTAAGGTGGTGAAAATATTCTAAATATAGCGTACACTTAAACTGATATAGATTTTTTTTAAGTGGGCCTTTCTTTTAGGTGGCTAAGATGTATTTTGCTGCCACAGAAGCATATTGCTTTGGTTTAGTGCAGTAACTCCTGTCTGCTTCTCCAAACTGGGGGCGTGCCGACTATAAACACCCAAACTATCCTTTAAAGGTGCAAATTTAGCTCAAACACATTACAAGCCACCGTAAAACCACATCTCGTCATTTTTACACTTCACTTTTTGTATGGATTAAACAAATAAGATATAACATTGTAATTAGGGAACTTAACAGAGGTGCTTGTAAGCTTTTTTTTCAGGCGGGGTCATTCCTATGTTCCCCAGATTTACATGACACATAATGTGAACATGACAAAGGGTCTTGTGTTCCTCCAACCCATTCTCATTCCCAACTCACATAAGAACCACATACGGATGCTTGGTGAGGATCCCTTGCAATCACTTAGGTTTAGGCAACAAAACTACTTGGTTAAGGAAAATGTCTTAACTACGTTTTTGACAACCTGGGAATGAGAACAGGTTAGTCCTCCAGCTCTATATAGAACGTAATGGGAACCTGAAAAAGATGTTCCCCAGCTCTAGTCACTTAATATGACATGGACTGTTGTGGGATCTCGTCAAAGGCAACATAACATGGAGTTGAACATGGGCCCTGGGAAAATGAGACCCTGACAACATAAAACCTTTTGAAAGTCTACTTAACGTGTGTTAACATAATATTGAACTGGGGAACATAGATACTCTCCCAGTCAGGCTAGCTGTTTCCCCTGCTTCCAGTCTTTATGCTAGGATAACGGAGCTGCTAGGGGAAATGTTTTTCTGTAGCAATTTATTTGTTTGTGTTTTAGTATTTTTAGCATTTCAGGAACTGAAAACCATTTTTCCTAATCTTTTAATTTGGAGTGAATTTTCCTTAATGTTTGTGGTTTTGCTCTTGTGGGTTTTGCTCTTAGGGGCCACCATAGTTCTTAGCACAGTAGTGATGTCATTCACGTGACAAAATCCCTTCCCAAGGGTCGTGCTGATGAATGTAACCCACAATTTAGGAAACTCTCGCGAGATGGTTAAGGTTAGACATCGATCTTGAATAGTTAAGATTAGGATAGGTAGTCGGGCAGCAAGTCTTGCGTGAGTTTTTGCACGTTCTAGATATGACCCTTCTGAAGGGGAACGGGGCGCAGAGTGCAAAGACTTTCAGAAAGTGAATGATTCTCATAACTCACACATTTATAATTCACTGGTTCAAATCAGAAAACACTTACAGCCCTCAAGGCCTCTGTTCAGTCGCTTGGCAGTGATTCAGTTTTATCTAAGATGCAGATATTTACACCCACCCTGAATTACAACAAATAGGCTGAAATAAATATGAGTGACCTTTATCTTTATGACCTGTGGTGCACATGAAAGACATCTTTTATGTAACTATTTGAACTCTTCTTTTCATATAAAAATCCTGCGAGGATGCAGCTGAAATTAAATACTCATAGCGAAATAAAAAAAGAAAGTCCCTCCCCTGCTCTCCTTAAAAAAAGTCATACTACCCTCCTTTCAGCAAAAATTAAAATTACAATACCCTCACCCTTTCTCACCTTCATTAATTCACCAACTCTGATAAGTGAAGGAAGGAGTGAGAAAAGAGAGAAAGGACATTGCTCAAAGAGAACAGAGTGAGAGTCAGCGTTCCCCTCGTCCACCCTACAGTACACCAGAGAGAGGGAGGTAAACAACGTCCAACACATAAATATTTAAATGTTTCATTAGATGCTGTCTCGTGAGGAGACTAAGGAGAGCTCGGGGATTTAGCTCCAGCAGCAGGCGCAAAGTCAAACCAAGTCAAAGACAAATCCATTCTGTCAATAAGAACAAGGAGCCTTCAGAGGTGGTGAATTATATATATGAATATGTAAATTAATTATATATGTATACGCCTAGAATGGGGTATCAGTAGCTCTTAAAATATGCATGTTTAACAAGTGATTGGCTATACATCTTGTGAGTGCACACACTTTGTCAAGAAATCGTAAGTCATGCATTTGTGTCTGTACGTTTCTATAGATGTCATGTGCTCATTTACTCTGTGTATGACTAGTAGGGCTGTCAAAGTCAATGCAATAATAACACGTTGACGCAAATTTGTTTTAACGCCACTCATTTTTTTAACGCATTAATGCAGTCGATTTTCCAGATGTTGCAGCGGGCTCAGTTTTAAAACTAGAGTAGAGATACTGACATCATATGAAACTGGAAAACCTAAGGAATCCATTGGTACCAACCACGTCATACTAGCTTGTATGGAGGAAGCTAAATAATCTCAAAACTTACACTACATTTTGAAGAGAAAAAACTGGCATGGCCATTTTCAAAGAAGTCCTTTGACCTCTGACCTCCAGATATGTGAATGAAAATGGGTTCTATGGGTACCGACGAGTCTCCCTTTTACAGACATGCCCACTTTATGATAATCACAGGCAGTTTGGGGCAAGTCATAGTCAAATCAGCACACTGACACACTGACAGCTGTTGTTGCCTGTTGGGCTGCAGTTTGCCATGTTATGATTTGAGCATATTTTTTATGCTAAATGCAGTACCTGTGAGGGTTTCTGGACAATATTTGTCATTGTTTTGTGTTGTAAATTGATTTCCAATAATAAATATATACATACATTTGCGTAAAACAAGCATATTAGCCCACTTTTGTGCTGATAAGAATATTAAATAATTGACAGATCTGCCTTCAAGGTACATTTTGAACAGATCAAAAATTTAATTTGTGATCAATCGCGATTAAATATTTTAATCTGTAAGAACATTTATTAACATTTAACATTTTGTAAATCCAAATGTTCTTAAAACAGAAGGTTGTGTGTTTGCTGTTTTAAAGGCCAATTATAATGAGTAACCACTGTGTACATAAGCAGAGTTTAATCCTGGCCGTGGGCCACAGCCTAAATGGTGTCACAGTAATCTACTGTGAACTACCAACCTCTTTTAAAAACGGACCATCACCTTTCCTCATGCATTCATTAAGACTAAGCAAAAACACACTTTGCATTTATTGTTATTTAAAACTGTTTTGTAAGAAGTACCAATATAACAACAGCAGGGCAAACAGTAGGCCTAATTAAAGCTCCACTTAAACACACAAAGTACATAATTGGCATAGATTTAAATGCTTTAAATATGTATCTCAGTACTTGTTAAATAAAAAGGCTTCATGTTTTAAAAGCAGAGACTGTGTCGTTTGTATGAGAAGGAAAACAGACAGCATTTACAGTAACGGTTCAACCTGTCTTTGGTACGATTTTTCCATCTTCCTCCATCTCAGTCTGAACTTCTGACTGATCCCATGGTCCCTCACATGTTTCTCCATCTACAAGACAGAATAAACGTATTATTGATACCAACTTCCTGGCTAATAATGTTGTCCCATAAGATAGCTGAAATTCACACTGTGCCGCCATGCTGACAACACTGTTGGATAGCTTCAAATCAAATATTTGAAGATAGAATTGAATAGAATTAGTTGCAAATTTGACCAACCAGGATAACTTCCTTCTGATCTGATAACAAATCACTAAATACATTTTTAGGACACTTTTACTGGATACTTTTATCCTCAGAGTCATGCCTCTGCAATTGATCAAAAGTCATACAATGAGCCCATAATGATTTCCACACAGTGCTCTCTACCTTGGTGGTCGTCCAATACTAAAACAAACCATTCTCCAAATTCTGTGCTGCCATCATCACCGTAGAGATATGTGTTGTCCATGGACCGCCTCCAGCTGTTAATGTGATCATGAAGTCCTGTCCATACAAGTTTGTCAGAGCTGTTTTTGTCTCTATGGTCGCCAGGTTGGCAAAATCTCCTCTACAGTCACTCTGAGCTTCATTCCAGGTGTTCAGCATGCTGTACGTAGTGGTATTCTCTGGAGACGCCCAGTCAAAGTGTCGTTAGTGCTGAAAGGAAATGAATTCAGTGACTGTAAAGCTGTAAAGCTGTAAAACATATTGTTAATTTAGTGAGTGAATGCTAATCCATTAACAAATGAGGATGTACTAACCTAGAAGCAGCAAGATCACCAATCCTGTCGTATCCATCGCTGTCTTTTTCAAATCTGCAATCACAATAATGGGAAAAATTACAAGTAAGATAAGATAAAATACGACAAAACTTTATTGATCCCCAGAGGGGAAACTCGGTTGATGCAGCCGCACAAGGACAGAATTAAGTACATATAAGTAGAGAAAGAAAGGAATATATAATAATATGTATATACTAGGGCTGTCAAACTTAACACAAAAATAATGCAGATTTGAATTAACGCCACAAATTTCTTTAACTCATTGACGCAACTTCCAATTTGTACGTTATAGTGGGCTCAGTTTTAAAGCTAGAGTGAAGATACTGGCATCATATGAAACTAGAAAACCTAAAGAATCCATTGATATCATACTAGCTTGTCGTGAAGGTGGTTAACGCTCCAAAGCTAAATTTTGGCGAGAAAAAACTGTCATGGCCATTTTCAAAGGGGTCCCTTGACCTCTGACCTTAAGATATGTGAATGAAATAATCCGATGCAGTTTGGGGCAGGTCATAGTCAAGTCAGCACAATGACAGCTGTTGTTGCCTGTTGGGCTTCAGTTTGCCATGTTAGGATTTGAGCATTTTTTATGCTAAATGCAGTACCTGTGAGTGTTTCTGGACAATATCTGTCATTGTTTTATGTTGTTTTGTGATAAATATATACATGCATTTGCATAACGTAAGCATATTTGCCCACTCCCATGTTGATAAGAGTATTAAATACTTGACAAATCTCCCTTTAAGGTACATTTTAAACAGGTTAAAAAAGGTGTGATTAATTTGCGATTAATCGCAATTAACTAATTTAATAGATTGGATCTAGATTGACGGCCCTAATATATACAACTAAAATAAAGAATATAAGTAAAAACTGAAACTATACAAGAGCAATAAAAGACAAAATTACAAGGCAAAAGTGACAGTGTGGGATTAGTAGCAGCAAAGTCAGCAAGGTATAGTGTATGTAAACAGCGTACACTATACTAATATATGATATGAATAAGATAATTAGTGTTAGTCTGTATCAATATAGAATATAATATAGTATATCGCATAATAGAACAGTATAAATATTAACATAATGGTTATAGTATGGGATATATAATATGTTGTATTCTACAGAAATATAACTTAGACATTTTGTATAAAGTATAGTATAACATGAGAAATATAGTATAATAAATAACAAAATATATAAATCACTCCAACAAAACACAGACATGCATCATTTAGTCAGTCAGTACCTAAGGAACAATCAGTTTTATCTTATCAGCTCTTACCGTTGTGTTTTCACTGACGCTTAGAGAAATTATGTAAACGACATTTAAAGAAAGCCATCCTGTGTTCCAATCTAATGCAGAAACAGCGGGGACAACACAGAAGCTTATAGATATCCTTTAGCATTTCACCGGAGATGCAGCTGATTGTTTTCCTGCCATTTTAAATTACTACTGACCAATGTTATAATGCTTTTTTTGGGAAAACTGGGATTTCTCGCCACAAATGCAGTTTGATTTTAAAGGTGCAATGTGTAATGTCTAGCCACCTGTAGAAATAAGGGGGCAGCATTTTACCTCCATACAATCTAAATTGTATGAACCCAGCACCTTTATGAAGGCATGTAATATCACGCCTCGGTGAGGCAAAACGTGACACTGACATGCTTTCTTCCGGTGGACAGGCGGGTCTATTACACGCCCTGCCGTGAGACTGGGCTGACAACGGAGGGGAGAAGGAAAACAGGTAAACTTTGAACTGAAACATCTGATATGGGCCCTACAAACTGCAGATGTTCGTGCGTAAGCTGTCAAAATGTAGTCTTTTGAGGATGTTAGAAAGTATTCACATGCCTGTTATCGTATGGACATATGGACTCATATATGAGAATCTGATCATTTCACACCACACAATCTGTACTGTATTGTAAAACTTCCCAGCACTGACTTTTCAACACATGCATTTGTTTGTTTGCCTGCATTCCCATTCAACTGTTAATGCATTTTCTGTGCGGGTGCCAGGGTGTATAAGCAAGTCCTGGAAAGAATTACAAGGAAATTGGATTCCTTGTTGTCCTTGGTAAGATATGCATGAGTACAAAAAGGATAAAAAGAATCGATCCACAAAATAATGCTCCAGCAATACATATAGAGCATATCCATTTGTACTGCATGGCAACTGAAAAGTTTTGGGAGGAAGAATAATTTCTTTGCAGAGAAGGAACTTTGAGCAGCTTTTTGGCTCACTGTTTTCTCTGCATCAGCTCCCTGCCAATTGTTTCTGGTGGCTAAAGCTTCTGAAACTAAATTACTACAGAATCAAACCATCCCTACTCTTTGATTCTGTATATGATAAATGATTGATTATGGTCATTAGCGAGATAGAACACTGAGCTCTCCTCTGCGCTCAACCTAATTGTGGTCAGCAAGGCTGGAAGTTCTTAGTGATCTGACTCAGGTAATTATGCTGCTCTTTCATTTTCCCACTGAGGTCTTGCAATAGTCTCATAGCTGCATGCTGAAATGACCTGGCATTACTGCTAATCTGTCCTCCAAAGCCACAGCTCTCCTGCTCTCTCTTTCTCCACTAATAACATTCATTTGTTATCCTCTCCCTCGCACTATCAGTTGAGGAGAGAGTCTCTCTGCGGGTATTAGCCTAAAAAGTGAGGACTGGAGGACACAAGTCATCATTAGGGTATCACAATTGGGAGTAATCCGAATTCAAAGAGAAGGACATTGGTGCAGGAAGGGATCTAACTCACAGGACAAATCTCTCTTAACTACCGCAGTGTGTCTCCAAATGTTGGGATTATCTCTGGGAGTGTAAAAGCACAGTACATTAAAACTGGGATCACAGCGAGCAGGATGTATTACTGTGATCAAAGCTCTCAAATCTTAAAGGACAGTCTGTAGCAATAATGATAATGAACATAAGATTTTTCATTCTGTGTTGATGAATTAAATAATATTGTTTGTTGTCAGTTTGCAGAAAATTAAACTTGACCCAGCTCAGATTTGGGATCATAGTAATTCTGTATCAGGCTCTGGAGCACAAAGTGTGTCTTATCAGATACATTTTAAGATTACAAAAACCTCTTTCTGTACAAAAGTAGTGTGTGACAACATAAGACAAGACAGGACAAATTATTCGCTTCAATACTGGCAAACCATGAAATCAATGGTATTGAATGTCATGTCAAGGCAGGTCAAGTCATATGATTTGCTGTATCTGTCATCGGGTATATTTTTGTGGTGCATGGATATGACAAAAAAAATGTTTTAATTGAATTGTGGCAATGTCCACGGAGGCCTCAGGCTTCACATCTGCAGTTACTATTTCGAGTTTGAATTTCCATTCATCTTTCCTTTTTTTTTTGTCGGTTGGTTTGTTCTGATGCACTTGCTTCATCTGTGGGCGTTGGGCTCTGCCAAGGTTGTACTTTGTCATCAATTCTGTTCTCATGGAGAGAATCACAAAGATGCAGCCGGGAGTGGAAACGGGTGGAAAACATCTCCACTTTTGCTGACGATGTAGTTCTGTTCAGCATGTACTTGGGCGGTGAAACAGTGAAAGGAATCACCTTTAAGACTACATTTACACTAGATTACACGTTGCGGCGATGCGGCGGTGTAGTAGAGTCACATTAATGGCCCATTAACTACGACGATTAACGTCTTTTGTTCCCTCATGGCTGGGCTGTACAGCTCCGGATCAATCCTGGTGATCGAACCACCGACCTTCCGATTGGTGGACGACCTGCTCTACCTCTGAGCCACAGCCGCACCCATGTTCAATATAATCTGATGACTAAAAAAAGGACATTTGACACATGATTAAGACTAAATAAAAAAATAGCTGAAAAATTTATGACAGAAAACATTTTGACTAAAAGTAATGACTAAAAGTTGAGTAAAATGTAATGACTTTTCGGAGACTAAAATTTGGCCAAAAAAGTTTTGAGTTGTCGTTGACTAAAACTAGACTAAAACTAGGAAGGATGATAATTATTAACACATGACTAAAACTAATAAGCAGTTTCTTAAGACTAAGTCTAAAATAACTGCCAAAATTATCACTGATTCACAAAACAGTACAACTCCCTGACATGGGTTGTGGTTTGCTCTTGTAAGAAAAATGCTTCTCAAACAACAGTGTCTTTTTTAATCCAGTATTGCGCTAATTTGCCTAATCTTCATGGTTCTCTAGATGAGGAATAAACAAAAGGGAGTTTATTTTCTGTAACTAATTACTACCAGGAACTATTTGATTATCTTCAACTATGGCCGCAGACACAGATTAGCATCTAAAAACTGTTGAATCGCTAATCTTCTAATTTAAAATCTCAGCAGGGTAAATGAACGAGGATTGTTCTCTCCTTGCACCCTAGCATTGTAAGGCTGTACTTGTATTAAAAACGTACTCGGCTACATTAGGGTTAATAAAAATCCTCAAGCTACTATCATGTTACTTCATCAACATGAATGAAATGTGGTGTAATTCGGTTCAAATTTTCAACCTTACCATCCCCCCCACCACCAGCTACACACACAGACGTACGCAGCAATCTCTCTCTTATGACATCAATGCAATTACCCGCGCACCAAATCATCTCTTACATCTGCCTTCCTACAGATGTCAGGGCGCCCGCAGCATCGTACATCCTATTCATGACAATCCTGATCATTTGTTTATGTGCAGATTTGTCAGTGACTGTAGCTCCATTATTACACATTGTCAGAAGCACCCCCACAACCATACATCATTTGCTATATTACTATGAATTATGCATTAGTCTCGTGTATAAGGCCGTGCATGCATGCGTGTGTGGTCTCACAGGTTGGATGTATGGACTACAGCAGAGGAATGCTAATGGACGTCTACGCCGCCGCCTCTTGACGGTGGTTCATTTTGTGGTAATCGTCGATTGTGATGTTGTTCTTTCGCCCGAGGACATGCGGGCAGATGTACAGCACCGACACGGACATCACTGATAAACACTCAAGAGGGCTGCGGTCACATTTGAACGGCATTAATAGCAGATTGTTTTGCTCACACTCGATTCAATTTCAGCTCAGTATTAAGCAATTTATTCACTCTGTGAGTGTACTGCATATATTTAAGACAACACAATATTGATAACAAATTGAATGCTCTTGTGTTTAATTGTCAGCTTTACAATATAGCAATATTTCAATTACATTATTCAGTTGAGAAATAAAAAAACACAATAATATGAGAAAAGACCGGAGATCCAATTAAGTGGTAATCCTTGGACTTATTTTATTAAGTACTTTATTATTTATATATGTTATTAGGCTCTATGTTGTAGTGTTTCCACTCTACACTCTCCCAGACTGTCACTCACCCAGTGTTTAGTAATTAATTATCTTGGATTTTCTGTGGATGGTCTTTGGTTTTCGATACGTGTGAGCACTAACATGTTTCCTCTCTCCAGCAGCTATTTTATATCTTTGAGGAAGGATGTTTCAATCTATCATGAAGGCAACGGCGTGAAGTTTGACCCTGAAATGACCATGCTTCTTTTATTTGGTTTTCGCGTTTTTCTCAGGTTAAAGGCTTTTAAAACGCACCCTTAAAAAGTAGAGAGGGTAAAAAAACATGTGTGTGATCTTTTGACATCTGATCTTATCAGTTTGTACACACCTTGGAAATTATCAAGACTCATAAAATCAGTTTTCTGCAACAATCACCAATTTGGTGGAGCCAGATTCAGGGGTCAAATTTGCAGCGCCCCGATATCTATATCTTTTCATAACATATAAACCTACGTCTGTGCCAAATGTGTTGCTTTTATCACAAAAAATGTACAATTGTTATGGAAACATGTAACTTCATCAGTCATTTAGTCCCTCAGTGGCAGACTTTTGCGTTTGTAGGGCTGCTCCTCTGCGGTCCAGCCAAAAATCTGTCACCTAACTCCATCTCTTCCTGCTTGCTGAAGCGAGTCCAGCAAAGGCAGCAGTTGGTAAGTCTTCCCTCGTAAAAAGTGATTTAGAAATGAATGATGACAGTGTGAGTCGGCATGCACAATACCAGGACCCAGAAAACTGGAGCAGATAAATGGAATTCAGTCATCATTCAATTTATTTTTTACACCTGTGCTCTTCCTACTGTGACATGTTGAAATGTCTTCAGTGAAAAATGCCTATCCCTGTTGGGAACCGGCTAAGGAGCCTGCGAGATTCCCTAGAAGACTTTTTGTTGTTGTTTTATGGTTTTCTTGCTGCTTCCACCAGGGGCTAAAGCTTACCTCTCTGCTGTCTCTCTGGATAATTCAGGATCATCCTGTGTGTTGTGGAGTACATGATGACAGGAGGACTTTTCATATGACCCGGGCAAGTCTATTTTTCCTTTGTGTTGTGCAGCAATCCTCGGACAAAGCTCGAAAACCTTACATCTCCAGCGAGGGGCCTCTGGCAGATCACGCTGACGCAGATTCCATCTCCTGCTCTGTATTGTCACTTATCTCCTGCTGCTGCGAGACCCCGTATGGCACTTTGTTTTTGTATTTCAAGGGTGATGAAATGATTTGACAGTGCCTTCGGTGCTTTCAGAATATCAGCTTTCAGACACTGTCCTCTACCTTGTTCATCTTTTCTTTTTCTCCGCACCTATTCTGGGCTCGGTTTGTGGTCGGTGTGTCAGGTAGCCGTCATGGTTTCAGTGTCCATGACCAGGCTTCTGCCTCATTACTGGACTCAATTTTTGTAATCCTTACTTGATGAAAGCGTTAGCTAAATCAACAACAGAGATAAAAGCAGTCAAGCTTGTCAAACCATGTCTGTTTGGGTAGCTTAAAACACCATCCAGTGAATGCTGGCTGGATGACAAGCACGTTTTTTTTTAAATTAGCTTCTGTTTAAGTTTTAGAAAGTATACAAGGTTGATGATCAGGTCTCATTTATCGGAGCTGAAAATTGTGTTTGTCCTCACAAAATTGTTGCCAGTTGCATCATCTTGTGCAATTCCCTTTCCAGCTCTGCTTTCCAAACAAAGTGGAGATGTAACACAGATTACTTCCTATGGATGAGATGAGCTACCAGACACCAGTTATATCTCACTCATTCACTCTGCCTCACATAATATACACTCAATACTATATTGTGAACGGTAAGCCTATGAACTGTCATCATTTTGCAGTTGCAGAACTGTAATTTCACATCTATCATGGCCATAGAGTGAAAAAATATAGCCTATACTGTATATATACAGGTCATAATTTACTGATTTGTGCACCCGAGACAAGTATATACAGAGAGCCAGCACAGCGCACGCCGCTGCAGTCTCTAACAAGAATATGTTGCACGCCGTCAAGCCACAATTACGAAGGTCAGATCCACTGGTTACATTTTATGCAACCACAATCAGACTGTTGTAAAATAGCCACAGAAGCGTCCGTGCTTATGTGCACATCAAACGTATCGTTTTGATTAATTATTCTACACGTTTCCTTCTGCGTATCAACAGGCATGAAGGCGAAAAATTGTGAATTAAAGCTTTTCGTTCCGCTTATAACTCCCTCAGGACTGTCTATTTCTGTCAGTCTTTCACCCGGTGTCTCCATCCTGGCCAAAATGTCATCTCAGCTCCACATTTTTAATTATGATAGCCTACAGGGTATAGATGTGTGGCTGAGTTGAGCAACATGATGTGATAGAGATTGTTCTGGCTCAAACGTTTTTTTCAAATAATTTCTGTACCAATTCCTGGACAACTATATGAGGAAAACTCTCTACCGGATTCCCAAACCATCAATGCATGATAGTCACAGCCCCATAATGTACCCACCTATAATAAAGTCTTCTTTCTAATACAACCCCGTGCCCAAGATAGCCATCCTGATGAGAATGCCTATGGTGCGTGCATATTAGTGTAGTATACTTAAGGGTCGCGGTTTGGGGGTTTGAAACTATGGTCACCCGATCACACATCGCTTCGTATGATATCCTACGAAAAGGTATTCCAGTATAGGTAAAGTATATGCTGGCGGCGGGAGACAGAGTGTCTCTCCTTCGCTCCACCCACAACCGGCTCCTTTTCCTTCCAAGTAGCCTTTCCCCTAAAATAATGAAATTCCAGGCCTGGGTTTAAGAAAACATTGTGGTTTGGGTTAAAATATCTACGGAAGTGGCGTCACTTATACAGAAGTTACGTGACAAATACAACATTGACTTCAAACAGCGGTTTCTTGGGTGAAAGTCCGGTGTTTTTGGACCCACCCATCCACCACGATCTCTTCCCTTCGCCGCTCTTTATACCTCCAGGTTCACAATTATGTGGATTACATACATATTGATTTTATGGAATATACTGTATATGAATTACAGTGCATTACTTTTTCGTAAGTAGCCTATAGCTACGAACGGTGTATGAATGTGTACGTACAGCCTCACCTGTATGTTATGATAAATGGATGCAACCTATTACCACTTTGCGCAATTGAAATTAGTCTTTTTGCATGTCCCTTCGTGGCTATACATACACATAGTCCATATTCATATATGCATTTCCTCTGCAGGTTGGAGCAGAGGGTCAGCTATGTTTGCAGCCAAGCAGTGTGGCAGTTTTTTAGGGGGTTCAGTGCCTGGAACAAGACATGCCATAAATGTCATCTCTCTCTGTCTCTGTCTCTTCTTTATGTCTCGCTGTCACTGTGATGCGTCTGTCTCCCTCTGGCTGTCAGCTCCAGGTGAGACAGGTGACTCTATTTTTTTTTAATATCCATCCATATGGTATGGTATATCCAGACAGAACGATGACACATATCTCCATGGAAATGCTGCTTTATCTATCCTTGACACAAAATCCAGATCATCATTGTAAATGAGAATTGGTTCTCAATTGATTTTACCTGGTTAAATAAAGGTCAAATAAAAAAATAAAAATTCCGCCTCATGTCTCTCTCTCTCAATGCCGTGCCCTCTTCCACAGAAGATTGAAACCCCTCGCGTGTCCATGGCCTCCTGCTGAGAGCCCTCTGCATGTAAGATCTGCATACAAACTGTTCCCTTTCCAGCCACGACACACACACACACACACACACACGCACACACACACACACACACACACACACACACACACACACTGGTGCTACTTAATAAATTGTGTTCAGCCACTGGCCTGCTGTGCCCCGTGGGTCAGTGTGTGGAGCAAAGAGACATTAATCATTCTGAGGGAGTGTGTGTGTAAGCAAACACTGGCTGAGCATCAGCACTGTGTCTTGTATGCATTTGTACAGTTTATTTCTGTATATGTGTGTACATATATTGGTTGTAAGTGACACTCCCGTCTCCTCAAATGGAGATGTCTCCTGGTTTTAATGTGTGTGTTTTACTGTGCGTCTGAGGTAAATGTCGATCTCCATCCCCCTTTACAGCGAGCCTCTTCACCACAGCTTTATCGTCCTCTCTCCTCCTTCGATTCCGCTTTCCTTCTCTCCACTTTCCTCTCATTTGTGTGATGCTTTTGTGTTCCCACTTTTGCTCGTACAATTCATTTCACTCGCTCATCTCCTCCTCCCTGTACCACTCCCCACTGGATGCTCTTTTTTTCACCCTCCTTCAATCTCACTCCCTCACATGCATTATCTATTAGCTGTGGCTTGTCAGGTCTCGGGTCCTGTGTAATGGGAGACAGGCGGGGCAGATTGCGCAGCGTCACATTAATTTGCTGTGGCTAACTGTTCGTACACCGGAGCAGAAATCAATGTGCCACCTCCAACCTTTATCTCCCCGGAGTCATCACCGCTGACACCAGTACACCAGTTGGCCTTTCCAGCACTGACGGTTTCTTTTGTCTGCCAGCCCATACTCACATCACCAGAAGAATAAGTCTTTAAGAGTTTTTCCTCCTGCAGAAAAATTCAGCTTTCTACCCAACAAACCAGCTATACTCTCACATGTATCACAATCTCTCTTCCGTCTATGGGTCCATCCACCACTTTGGTCCAGCCTGAAATATCTCTACAACCGTGGAATGGATTGTTGTGTCTCAACACGGTCTCACTCCCAGCTCGTCAAATACCGCAGGCAGGGCCCCTCGGCATTGGAAACCGATGCACGGAGGCACCCTGTAGCGACACAATGTGACAAACCGGGCTTTCAACTAACTCCAATTTAAACCCACCCACGGCGATATTCGATTGTCGGAGCAAGTGATGTAGTATTAATAGCGTGTGACTCTGCTAAGACTGGGCGGGAGTAGGGGTGGATGACTTTCAACCAGGAGACCGGTGTTCGTGTCCTGTGTGAAACTAAACGTAACATTGACTTATTTTGTCACTTCAGTCACATGACTCGTCTGTATCGACAGTCCCGTGAGTCGTTACTCACGTGAGTCGTTAGTATCGTCAGTCTTGTGAGTTATGTGAGTCGCTACAAGGAGGGGAAAACATGCACATTCTCAAAATTGTTTGTGGTGCTAGGAGTAGATCCCCTCCAATATGTACTTTTTCAAATAAAAGATTACTTGCTACACACTTTTCTCTGCTTCATTAGTCGACGTTTCAGTCAACAAGGACATTCATCAGGACATAAAAAAAAAAAAATGATGTGAGTCACTAGTCACGTGAGTCATTAGTATCCTCAGTCTTGTGAGTCGCTAGTCACATGAGTCATTAGTATCCTCAGTCCCGTAAGTTACTAGCCATGTGAGTCGTTAGCATCATCAGTCCTGTGAGCTGTTAGTAACAGGAGTTGTTGGTATCGTTAGTGCCGTGACTCACGTGAGTCGTTAGTATCCTCAGTCCCGTGAGTCGCTAGTCACGTGAGTCGTTAGTATTGTCAGTCTCGTGAGTCGCTAGTCACATGAGTCATTAGTATCCTCAGTCCCGTGAGTCATTTGAGTTGCTAGTCACGTGAGTCGTTAGTATCATCAGTCCTGTGAGCTGTTAGTAACAGGAGTTGTTGGTATCGTTAGTGCCGTGACTCACGTGAGTCGTTAGTATCCTCAGTCCCGTGAGTCGCTAGTCACGTGAGTCGTTAGTATTGTCAGTCCCGTGAGTCACGTGGGTTACCAGTCATGTGAGTCATTAGTATCATCAATCCCATGAGTCACTAGTCACGTGAGTCGCTAGCTACATGAGTCGTTAGTATGGTCCGTCCCGTGAGTCGCTAGTCAGGTGAGGTGTTGATATCGTCAGTCCTGTGAGTCCTGTGAGTCATGTGTGTCGTTAGTCACGCGACTCGTTAATATCCTCAGTCCTATGAGTCGTTAGTAACATGACTTGTTGGTATCGTCAGTCCCGTGACTCACGTGAGTTGCTAGTCAGTGAAGTTAACGTCAACCACGACCGTTTCCTAACCCTACCTAAGTGGTTGTGTTGCCTAAACCTAACTTCCTGTGAAAGCGGAAGTTTATTTTGAAAAGACACTATGCATGTAATGAGCGTACATCGACACGCCGTCCCTGGTCCGTCCACCAGTAACACAACATGGTACCCTGCGCGTCGGTCTCCGATGCTGAAGGGCACTAACAAAGCACCGGTATTGGAAGAGTTGGTAGTGAGAATGTGTTGGTTTTACAGTGAGCAGGTGAATACTTTCTGCTTCACTGTAGAATTCCTCTGATCAGTAATTCTTCCCACTGCTCCTTGTGTTTTTTTCATGATGCAAAATTGTCAGTGGCATCCTCTCACACCTTCAAAAAATAAGGATAATTTAGTTTCCTTGGCTGCGAGTGATCAAGGGAAGCAAACAGCGTTGATGTCCAACGCTCTTGTCATCCTGTCCCTCGATAAAATCAAAGTGGTTGGAATACTTTCACTGAGAACGACTAATTAAGCTGGAAACGAATCAGGAGATGGAAGCTACATGCCGAGTAGCAACAACACAGTTTTCTAACCAATATTACTGAAAACGAAACCCATTACGCTCCTTAATAGAGAAAGGAATATGATTACTATACTTCAATACCATCAACAGTGCCAGTCTGGATGTTTTGCTCATTGCACTTTCATGTCTGCATGCTTTGTACGTGAGAGCTTTCAAGTGTGTAAAGTATGCATATCTTGTCCTTCAGCGGGGCTCGAAAGAAACGTTTCTGATGAAGTAGGCATCAAACACCTAGGCTCTCCACACGCCCTGCTTATCAATAAAAGCGTTTAATCAGAGAGAATTGCATGAGAGGCAGGAAGTATTTCAACTTCTGTTCGGACTGGACGAGGCGTACGATGATGCGGCGTGAAGCCGTCGGAGTTTTTGTTTATTTTATCTCCCCATGTGGAAGGAGCCGGGATGAAGGCAGATGCCAAGTTAGGAGTTGAGCTTACTTACTAGCTCTATTCCGTTTGAAGTGAATTAAAGAATGTCTCTTCATCATTTTTTTTTGTAATGAAATATTTAATTCCACCAAGACTGCGAAGAGATTAATTAAAATGGTGACTTGCAAGTGAAATGTTCTTTTCTTCTTCCCCTTTCATTTTATTGTCTGTGATTAGGAATGTTCTACTTGGGGAGCGCGGGGAATATTTTCGGCTAACTAGAAACTTCTGTCGGAGAGGCTGAGCTGATTTTAGAAATGCTGACTTATTGATGTGTTTTCTTCGCGTTAATTATTGATGGGCATTGAAATGCATCATTCACTGGTTTATATTTCAGCAGGTCTGAGGCCAACTGGCTACATGAGTGCTGTAAACTTTCACAATCAGGACCACGGACAGCACCCGCATCAGCCTTAAACTCTGTGAGTTCTGCATTTGACTAACATGAGAACGTGTTTCTACTGGATAGTTTCCGTTGCCATAAACTGAGCCCCGGAATAGAGACAAAGAGAAAAGCACCACTGATGAAGCTGCCAATTCTGTGGAAGTTTAAATTGGCCTTTGTCCCAGAATAAAAAGTCAGTAACTTTCCTCCTGAGTACTCATATACATTATAGTCCTTCCTAGTCCATCCACTGTGGAGTTTGAAACCAAATTAAGGTTTATATGGTGATACATTTATATAACTTACTCAAAAGTAATTAGAATATACTTATAATGAATTTATTTTTAGGGCTGTTAATCAATCAATCACGTTTTTTTATCTGTTCAAAATGCATCTTAAAGGGAGATTTGGCAAGTATTTAATACTAATATAAACACGGAAGTGGGCAAATATGCTGCTTTATGCAAATGTATGCATATATTTATTATTGGAAATCAATTAACAACACAAAACAATGACAAATATTGTCCAGAAACCCTCACAGGTACTGCATTTAGCATTAAGAAACATGCTCAAATCATAACATGGCAAACTGCAGCCCAACAGGCAACAAGAGCTGTCAGTGTGTCAGTGTGCTGACTTCACTATGACTTGACCAAAACTGCATGTGATTATCATTAAGTGGGCATGTCTGTAAAGGGGAGACTCGTGGGTACCTATAGAACCCATTTCCATTCTCATATCTTGAGGTCAGAGGTCAAGGGACCCCTGTAAAAATGGCAAACTAATTGTCATTTTCATTATAGATTAATCTTCTGATTATTTTCTTGTTTCCTTTAATAATCATTTGGTCTATAAAATGTCAGAAGATAGTTGCCTAAGGGGGCACTTTTAAATTGCTTGTTTTGTCTGACCAACAGTCCAAGACCCCGAGGCATTCAATTTACCATCATAGAGAACTACGAAAACCAGCTAGATAAAAAGTAGAAGAGGTGAATTTTGGCATTTTTGTTTTAATCTAATAAATTGAATATTTTAAAGGGACAGGCTGGTCTCATACGCTGTTCGTAGCTATACCTACAAAAAGCAATGTGCTGTAATTCGTAATCGTGAACCAGGAAATAGAAATAGTATCGAGGAGAGGGAGGACGTTGGGGTGGATGGGTGGGTCAAAAAATAACAGATTTCGCCCAGTAGACTGGCGTTCCTGTCCCGTGTGAAACCAGAATTTAACGTTGATTTATTTGTCACTTAACTTCCGTACTTAAGTAACGCCAAATGATGTTTTCCTAAACCTAACTAAGTAGTTTTCTTGCCTAAACGTAAGGACATTGTTTCCTGTGAAGACGGAAGTGTTTTGAAAGACTGCATACATGTAACAAGCTGAAACTGACTTGTGTTGCTGGACATTTGTAAGAAAACTAACAAAACATTAGGACTTTTTTGTAAGATATGATACAAACCGTTGTATGAGGATACGTTGAAAGGGGACATATCGTGCTCATTTTCAGGTTCATAGTTGTATTTTGGGTTTCTACTAGAACATGTTTACATGCTTTAATGTTACAAAAAATACTTTATTTTTCTCATACTGTCCGTCTGAATATACCTGTATTCACCCTCTGTCTGAAACGCTCCGTTTTAGCGCCTGTGTCTTTGAGTCCCCCTTCTGAAAAAGCCCAGTCTGCTCTGATTGGCTTCTGAGAAAAATATGGTGCACCTTTGCAAAGGTACTTGTCAAGCTGTGGGTGATCATTCTAATGAGCCTTCATGTGACATAGGAAGGGGAGCCAAATCTGAATGGCTTGTTGAATCACATGTTTTCTAATCGAGGCAGCTCATAAAAAAACAGTTATCTTATTGTTTGTCGGTTGGTAGGAACTCCAGATAACCAAACATATGAGCACAAGCATTGAAAAAGTGCGTTTTTCATGATATGTCCCCTTTAAATGATTAATCAACTATCAGATACATTTTCTGACATTCAACTAAACAATCAATCAACTTATAATTTCAGGTTTACTTATACTGTAAAACTATTTTATCTACAAGTTGCTTCTTCCTTCTCACTGTCAGTTGTTCTGATTATTGATGCAAAGTCTGAGAAATCTAATATGTCTGCCATCCAACAGCCAGGAGGGTGTTTGTTAGTAGCCAGTTAGACTGAAAACAGCCCTGCATTGAGATAATGCATGGGCTGCAATGACAGGGGGGCGTGTTGCTTCAGGTACCACACTGACACGATGAAATATGATCCAGGAAGTCCAGTTTGAGTTATAAATCTCTGAGCTTGAAGGCTTATCAGACGCCAAAACACAGCACAGCAGTTTATAATACTATGAGACAGGATTATACATCTCTGACGGGGATAATGATTTTATCTTTCGTCGTGACAGTCTCTCTCAGCAAATACAGTGCTGCACAAAGTAATCACAAAGGGAACGTGTATTTGCCCATATTTGATTGGCTACTGCAGATGACAGTACAATACCAGGTTTAACATTTTTTGCCGTAGCCTGCTGCATTATTCTTCTCCCTGTGTCAACAGAGTAGTCCATTCAAATGAATGAGGGGACTTTTCTCTTGCAAGGCTAATGGTCTGAACGCAGCCTTACTCATCATCTGCCCTCCATTGATATTAATGACTTCCACTCTCCATCAATCCAACAACGCGTAAAAAAAGTGCGCTATTCATCAGGCAGAATGCAGTATGCAATTAAGTTGCACATTAAAGCAGAAACTTCATCTTCCAGAACACCAGAATACGACTTTCTGACTTACCCATTTATCCATTTTTACTTATTTTTGTCCCATGTTTGGTGTTACCATGTCCCTGTCTACTACTTTCATTGTTTTTAGTGCACTACAGTAGCAGTCACTAATGTGCAGTGACCATGGAAGTATTAAGAGAACTGGACCCGTTCATTCCTATGAGAGTTGCTCAGTGGCGCATGAATCCAAAATGGCTCGACTGCCGAATAATAAAGTATCCGGACCTTCCACATCTATGGCACCATAGAGCAGGCGCACAAGCGATTCCTTTAACATCGCATCCCAAAATGCCAAACTTGCGGCTTCAATACCGCTGTCCACAAACCAATACGTCCACTTCTTATATACAGTGTATTGTCGCACTACCAGAGAATGAACGTGGGTCTCTGTGGTGATGGGTTTATGTTTTCCCTATGTACCCCCACTACTGTTAGCTTTGTATCACTAAACAAACTATTGGGATCATAATTAGCGACATGGACTTTCTCCCACTTTTGTCCCTCATATTGCTTAGAAAATATCCACTTAAAATTCAACAAGAGCAAGGCAAAAAGGAATCACACTTTGATCATGCAGTGTAGACCACCTCCATACTTGTTATTTATATTTATGTTATACGTATAATCATACCTTTCACTTACAGAATTTGCATATTGTTAGTATGTAGTGTGAAGAATTCAAGCGCAACTTGTGAATTTAGTGGCTGTCTGAAAGCATAATGCAGCACAAAGATTGGCTATATATCGTCAACCATCCCCAGTCCCGCACACACACAAAGACACACAAAGACACACAAACACACGTCCCCGGTACACTCATGCATCAGAATGAGAAACGGCAAGGTGTCCTAATCTTAACGGGGGGGGAGTGGGGGCATTTGTAATTTCTTATCCGCCACTAATTACAGCGGTAACAAGACCCAGGAGAAGTGACGGCTGCTGGTTTAGACGTCAGCCGGCTCGACAGCAGGGTTAATTAACAGCCTTCCACCAAGATTAAGATGGGACGAAAACTAAATAGATCAAGATGCACACATGCTCGAGCACATGCGCGCATAAGCGGGGTGCGAATGCGGGCGCGCACGTACACACACTAAATAGCCCCTTCCACTCAGACCTTAGATTAAGATGGCCACGCTATCCCATCTATTTCAGCAGAAAATTAGCCTCCCGCTCGGTTGGACAGGCTCCGCAGACACTAAACCGCCCGCCTCGGATTCATTCATACACCTGTGTGACTTATTGATACTGGCACACGCACGGGAAGAATCATTTTGTTGATCCTCTGAATATGGCTCGCGAGAGAAAGCAGAGAAAGTAAATGGCATTAGGGGGCTGACAGCTACATGGCTGCAAAACCCTTTAATGTCCGTGCTGTATTCCCCTGCTGAGCACATACAATGATCCTATCCGTCTTACCTCTCTCTGTAATGTCATGAAGTGTGGCTCCGGGTCTGAAAGATTTGTCTAAGCCCTGACTAATATGTCCCCATCTCCACCTTGCCTGGCGGTGGGTGCGTTCATGCAGACACACGGAGACTCTCACTGCCAGGTTAATGTGGCACCGCATTCATTGGGCTGTAGCGTGTGTTGCCTCCCTTACCAGCTGCCCTAATGTAACTCCTTTAGAAGACTCCATTTGGACAGAGTATGAATAAAAGAAAGCACTTTCTGCCTCTCGCTCCCTCTCTTTGCTAAATCCCCCTCCCCTTGCTGCTATCTTTGGCCTGCAGGGATAGGAGATTGGAACCTGGAGACTGGTGTGTTTTGCCCCACGGGGACACGGGAGGGTTGTGAGAGAGGAAGAGGAAGACAGAGTGTGCTTATGTTTGTCGAAAACACATCAATGTCAGGCTTTTTTTCACATCCTGTAAACAGTGATTTACCAGACAACACGTCAAACATGTCAAAACTCAACTGCAAGTTCTGTATGCTTCGTAAACACGACAGCATACACGTGCTTATAGGTAAGTTGAGCCAAAATACATCTGGCTGGTATGATATAATAATTTAAGGGCAGATGCTATTACCATTCAGGTGTCAGTAGACAACAATACTACTTGCACCTGGGGCGAAAAAGCCAATGTGGCTATTATTTACCCCTGGGTGTATATAGCATGGCAGAGACAAGCACCCAAGTGTCCATATCAAGAAATGCTATGTGTATCCGACCCAGGCACATATTAGATACTGTATGTGTATGTGTACTGTATGTATATTCTTCCTAGACCTAACCAAACTGCAACTGAACACTGAAAAACTAAGTGAAAAATGGTATTCTCATGGGGCACAAACCCAGTGGGCTACCTCCAGTTCTGAAATGTGAAGCCAATGATGAAGTGCCTTAAAACTTGTGCTCTTTCTAACAGCCAGCAGGGGGCGACTCCTCTGGTTGCAAAAAGAAGTCTGATTGTATAGAAGTCTATGAGAAAATGACCCTACTTCTCACTTGATGTATCACCTCAGTAAACATTGTAAACATGAGTTCATGGTCTCAATCGCTAGTTTCAAGTCTTCTTCAATACAGCATGATGTTCATTTAGTAAATTATGGTCCCATTTAGAGTCAAATAGACCATAAAGCAGGGGATGCTTTAGGGCGCGGCTACCTCGGTCTGGGTGTCGTCCATGTTTTCGTCTTACTACTTTAACCCTTTCACAGTGTGTTTTCAGTTCATGAAAGTTAATTATAACCTTTTCAGCCGCCTGAAAATGTTATTCAGCGTTCGGTTGTACTTATCTCCACCCTCTAGTGTCACTTCTGGCTGCAAAAAAACACGATGGCAACAGCCAAAATGCCAAACTCAATGCTTCAAAACAGCAGTCTACAACCCAGTGGGTGACGTCACGGTGACTACATCCACTTACAGTCTATGATCGAACCCCAGCCCTGAGTTTGACCCATTCATCCACCACAACCTACAATTTATATGTACTTTGTCACTCTTTATATTACTAATACTATTACCGGTTGTAAATAGCAGAATAGGTACCGTGTGACTATTCTCACCCAGGTGCAAAAAGACACTCCGATGATATAAATATCACATATCACAAACTGCAATTAACATTCATTAGAAAATTGTTAAATGCGACGCAGGTTGTCTAGGGAGTAAGTTATCATACACAACAAGATGTCTTTATATATGAAAATAATGACGCTTTCCAGGAGTTCATTGTTATCAAAGCACCTTATAGGACATTGTATTTATATTAGTGGAGCAACAGTTCAACAAGCCCACGGTTCTGTTTGTATTGTGGTTTTCGGATCGCCGTTTCAGTTTGTTTTGCACATCAGGGAGAAGAAAAACAAAACCATTTCCAATGTGTTTGAACTCCAAAACATATAAACAGATGATTGATTGATAGTAATGAATGATATTTCTATATTACATGAAGCCATAACACTGATTAATGGTCAAGTAGGCCTATGTTCTGATAATTGCCTCTTCTATATCTCTGGCACCTCATCAAATAGTTAGCAGGCCAGTATTTAAGAGTGGTGCAACGGCTCAACAAGCCCAAGGTCCGGTTTGTACATCATTGAACGACTCGATTTCGCATCCCTAATTTATAAGTCTGTTATTGGCGTGACATCTGTCCGCTGGCAACAAGAACAAACTAAATTCTTGCAGCAAATGCACGGAAATAATGGAATAATGCTCAAAATCCTGATCCATGTTGGCTAGATAACCAAAACGAATCGGCATTTTTGTTTTCACTTCATTATCCAGTCTGACATTGTATTGATGTTCCTGTTTGGTAGGGGGAGTTATTTTACCCTGAACAATCAGTAATGACTGATGTATCCATCCGTTGATATCATTTTCATTTCGTGTTTAACAACATTTGTCATGTTGTTTGAAGATATAGGTCAATCTTATAGTTGTTATTCCTGCAAATCCACTCACAACATCGATAGCTGCTGTAATCTCGTCACATTTTTGTCCATATTCCGGCGTTCTGATAGGCTTAGCTGTTTTTCCAACCAGGGAAACAGGTGTCAGTGAACACAACACCGCCCTACTTGAATGACTGAAAAGATCAGAGACACGGGCGACGATTTAGAGCTCTGCAAACCAGGCTAAATCCATGCTCTCCGGGCCACACCTCAGCCAGATAAGGCCTTTATGTCTCCCGGTGCACATGAATCGTAGTAGCACATCTCCTCTCTCCTATGCACATTCTGATTCATCCGCTGTGTGCTGTCTTCGATGCATAATGCAAAGCTGAGGGAGGGTCCGTGTGGAAAGAGGAAGGAGTCCTCGGCCCCGTTAGAGAGAATAAGTTGCAGCGGCATGTCTGCTAACAGCTTCCTACATTAGCACCCCTAGAGAGTCATGCCTCAATGACAGCACTGTGCTCAAAGAGGAACTGGGAGAAAGGGACCGGCGAAATGGGGGAGAGAGAGGTAGGGAGGGAATAGAGTGAGTTGTCTGACCTCAAAGCAAAAGGAAAAAAAAAAAAGCTAGTGGAGAGAGGGAAGGGCGGACGAATGTGGGAAGACAAGTTTGGAAGTTGTAGCGGCGCTCGGGGGGAGGGTTGGGGGGGAGATGGAGTGGCCACCGCCGCGTATGTCGATAAGGACGTTGAAAAACAGGCGAAAAGGAGCGGGTGATAAAAAAGGGAGGAAGTGAGGGGAGGGCGATGACAGGAGGGTTGAAGATGAGTTGGAACAGCGGGGAGGAGGGGGAGAGAGATGTCTGAGATTGAAATGCAGAGAAGAGGATGGAGAGGGGGAGGGGTGTGGCTGAAAGTTTCATGAAGGTGTCACTATGGAAGCACCGAATTTTTCTCACACCATCTGTGAAAGAAGCATTCCTCTGGGGCAGCTGATGTGTGTGTATCTGTGTGTGCTGCGGTGTGTGTTCAGGGACTCGAGGAGGTCTGTCTGGCCAGAGGACGCGTTTTCCCGTTATTCACATATCACCAGCGAAGTCAGCGGGGAAGAGCAAAATGTAAGCAAAACAGAAAGAGATCCATGTATCCCCGGTCTCTCTCTCTCTCTCTCTCTCACACTCACTGTGTAATCCGTGGCCTTCAGCTCCGCAACACATTTTCAATTGTACTCTCCTAAAACCCCTTTTTCTATTTCACGCTGCTATTCAGCATCCTCCACGGCAGCCTTGTGATCTCTCCCCTGTCCAGTTTCACTCGCCTGACATTACAGAGAGCGCTGTTTTTTTTTTTCTTCCTCCGCCGCCGCAGGACCTCATGTACCAAAACGCATTTAGCCTGTAAAAAAGAAAGAAAAAAAAGCTAAATGAGGAAGGTCTGCAGCCTGTTTGTTTTTAATTGGCACGGTGCAACCATAGATTACGGAACATGACAGTGTCTTTTTCAGAGAAATCTATCTGCCGTGACCTCTCTGGCACTATTACAGCAAGGTCGGAGAACACAGAGGGAAACCAATCAATACAATATTGAGTGCGAGAGCGGACCGAGTCTGATGTGGGGGGGGGGGATTAAGAAGAAAGAGGACGCGGACACAAAGGAGATAGAAAAACTGAGAGAGTAAAAACAGGGATAAGAAAAGACTGGAGACGGAGGGAATGACCAGAGACGGGGGCACATACAGCGAGAGATTGCGAGCCGTGGATGAAGGATTGACAAAGGTAGAAATGGAGGATAGAGAGGAAGGCCCTGAAGGCGGCTGCAATCTCGCGGGTGGCAGCAATATCAGTCTACAGCAGTGCCACGGGCACAAACACACAAACCGACACCCGTGGATGGCTGCTGAGTTTGAGAGATGGCCAGTCTGGGGACAATATTGTGTAGCCGCAGGCACAGACACATACTGCCCCAGGGAGGTATCTGATAACACTGTATACAGTAAATTGTACACTGTATCCTGCATGGCGGGAGTGTAGACGTGTGTGTAAATGCGTGTGTGGTGGTGTATTGTGTAAATGTCAGAATCCAGAAAACACAATGTACTTTAGTCCCAATCATCCATCATCACTCCTTCTAACGATAGTCTACATCAGGGGTCTTCAACAAGTAGCTCTTGAGCTACCAGTAGCTCGCTAACCGTTTCTGAGTGGCTCGCACTTTCAAAGAATACTTGGCAGGTGATTGGATGAACCATCTGTCAATCAAACTAGGCGAAAACATCGCCGTACTTTACATGTTCAGGGTCGTACTTTGCTCTTCTTTCAATGAAGAAATAGTCTCCAGTTGTGATATAACTGATGCTATTGCAGCACCTACGCTAACCTCTTCAGGACCCGCCATTGTTGTTTAGAAACAACAGTCGCCTCTCTATGTCGTCACACACACCTAAGCCACGCCCGTACCTGCCAGGAGCTCCTCAGAGGATGCTGATTGGTCCGTTGTCTGGCAAGCCGGACACAAACGCATTATACTTGAAGCCTGACGAGATGAATTTTCACGATTCTCGCGTGATCTTGTGACGTTGCGAGAATCCGGCTGCCGTGCATGGTTAGCAGAAAATAACCATAAAAGCCCAAAAATACACTATTTACATGAGGATTGGAGTTTTTTTTTTACACGTATGTGAATGACAAATGTGTGTGTCTCATTTGCCGTGCGAGCGTGTCAGTCGGTAAAAGATGTAACGTCGAGCTCCAATTCACAAAAATTCCACAGCAAGTTTCCATGGGACTTTCCAGCTGGTAGCAGTCTACGAACAGAGAAGGTAAAAGATCTGAAAACAACGCTTAAAGGAACAGTGTGTAACATTTCGGGGGATCTATTGGCAGAAATGGAATATAAAATGAATAAATATGTTTTCTTTAGTGTATAATCACCTGAACCTAAGAATCGTTGTGTTTTCTTTACCTTAGAATGAGCTGTTTATATCTACATAGGGAGCAAGTCCTCAGAGTCTGCCATGTTGTTTCAACAATAGCCCAGAACTACTCCCGTCGCCACCGCTCTCTCTCTCTTGCTTCACCACTCCTTTCCCACGTGTACACACACACTCTACACACTTGCTCTGCTCCAGATGGCTCTAGAGATGGCCATTTGCATTTTCGCATCGGCCACCGTAGCTCTCCAACACGTTTGGCACGAAAGAGAGGCTTCAGTTGGTTGTAATCTCGTCACTTCGTCGCTAGATACCGCCAGATCCTACACACTGTACCTTTAAAAGACAACAGTCTCTGTTTACCAAACCGACGAAAAAGGCCAACGCAGTAACAGATGCTTCGTTTAGTGGCTCACATCCTAACGAAACACAAAAAGCCCTTCGCCTATGGCGAGATTCTAATGGAGATGATGAATGCAGTGGCTGAAACGTTGTTAAAGGACAATAAAAGTAAGGCAGAAATCATGTCTGCTGATTGATGTACAACCTGGTGCTAAGAGTAGCCCTCGGCTGCTTTCATTTGGCCAAATTAGCTCCCAGAGGAAAGAGAGGTTGGAGACCCCTGGTCTACATAGGACATACAGTACAGCCTACATGTGTGCTTGTGTGTGTGAGATATGAGGGTGTGTGCATTTGTGTGTGTGTGTGTGTGTGTGTGTGTGTGCACATTTCACATTTGTCCTTTTTCACCTTGTCCAATAACAGATACAAGACTACCTGTTCGACATGTGCATTCGCAGAATAATAACCATTACTCCTGAACAAACACTCCTCTCTATTTGAATTATGTTCCTTTCCCTTTTTTACCATCACACACACACACACACGCACACACACACACACACACACACACACTCAGCCCCCTGCTTCCTCTCTCTCGCAAAAGTACACTCCACGCCGGCCCCAGCAGTGCTCGAGCGAGATTCATGTGTGTTTCGCTTCCTCGCCGTTCTGAGGTTGGAACATAGCTACGGCCCTTTTCCTGCAACCACCTGTTCTCCCACAGAGAAGGCAGGGAGATGGAGAGGAACTGAATACAAAGTTAGGAGGCTTACAGAGAGAAAACGAAAGGCAGAGGTCAGCAGGAAAAGGCAGAGAAACTTTTGAAAGAGGCGAGAGATGAAGGGGGAACGCTCGCATATGAAACAAAATAAAAAATGAAACACACAGAGAAAGATAGAGGTAGATGAGAGAGGTTTCACATTTCAGGCTGGAGAATAGAGATATAAAGACAACACATATTAGCGCGTGTGAGTAGCAGATAACGAGGCGGGCGTGCGAGCGCTCTGTGTTTACTCTAATTAACTACATCAATACTGTCGGACAGCTTTTCAGGCTTTGATCAGCTCCCAGAGCCTGCCAAAATGACTGCAAAAAAACACACCCGTCAATCACCGCGCCATCGTGCTTTTATGCTAATCTTGTTCCCAAAAAAAAAACAAAAGGAGTGGCAAAGTGATTCATTTTTAGTTTCTCAGAGTAGAAATGAGTGTCGCCGGTCAGCTCAGATGGAAAGGAGCGTTTCCTCTGATTGTGATTCCACCCTCATTTCTGCTCCACCCATGCCTCTTTCACACTCATGACATCCATTACGTTTTTTCAATCACACACACACACACACACACACCTATGTACACATGCACCGCTGGCCCGACGTTGAATATGTAAATCGACATCTGCTCCAGTACCCAATCTCCAGCCCTCACCATGTGTCTGATATGCTAATGCAGCCAACACAGTTTCTTCACTCCACATCTTCCCCTCCTTTCCCTTCCCTCTGCTTCCTCTCCTTGGCGCCGGCTTACCCGAGCCTGCCAAGGATGAGCAGATGAGGCAGAGGAGGGGGAAGAGACGGAGAGAGAGGAGAGAGGTGCTTCAAACAAAACCTGATAATGATGTTGTTATGGATGGATGTTACACACACAAACAGGCATGTGAGCAACAGCGAGAAGCTGGGCTTATTAGAGAACAATAGCGGGGAATCCAGGAGAGATGCTGAGTGTGGAAGGAAGGACAAAAGCTCCAACTCCTCTGGCGCTCTCGGTGCTTCTCTCTCGTTAACCGCGCGGACCGCTTTTCACCGACAACTTATCAGCCGTAATGAGCTCAGAGGGTGACACCTCACAGTCATATTTGACACACCGTCGTCGTCGTCGCCGCCGCCGCCGCCGCCGCAGCCGCCGCAGCACATAGCGCACAGTTCAAATGCACGTGCGAGCAATGCGAGCTCACACAAACGCATCGCATTTGCATCGAGCAGCAAGATGGATGGCGTCCCATTCTGGGGGCATTGTTCTCAATCCAAGCCCAGGAGTGTGCTTTGATTCATAAAGGATGAAATGGGACGCGACCTGTTTCCCAGAGATCCCCAGTTGGCTGTGTTCACAGCTTTTGCCGCTTTGACTGAGTTCTGAGTGAATACATGAATGCTAAAAGACACTAGCTGTGGCTTTTTACGCTTCGCTGGCTGCATGTGAGGCTACATTTGATGCGAGGGGGCCCTGCTGCAAATGATAGGGGACAGTGTAGCGCCTGGGTGTTTACCCAAAATGTTGTACGGGGGTGAAACTCTGACACAAATTGGAAGCGTCCCACATAGCCAGGCCAGACTCCCTGGAAGGAGAGATCTTGTATCTCATTGGGACTACAGGTTTTTTTCCCCTACAGATGCTGATGAGAGCCATATGTCTTTGTGCTGCTATAAAAGAATAGGAACAAGTGGGAAAAATTAAACACCTGAATCCAGTTCTCTCATTACACGGACCAAGCAAACACATTCATCAAGCGGGATTTCATTTATCAAGGGAGTGCATGACCCAGTTGGATTGCAAAATGAATGTGCACTAATTTCCCAGAAAAATAAAACATTTATCAGTTTGATCCTGGTCGCACCGAAAACATCAATCTCACATCTGGACTGAAATGTGTGTTCACAGGAGGACAAGCCGTTGTCTATACATTCACATGTAAGGGATAATGTACAGCGGGCTGGTCATTTGACCCTGACGCAAAGCCCAGAAGGGGTTTATTTCACAACAATGAACCGCTAGCTGTACATCATCCCTCTTATTACACGGCTACTTACTTAAGAAATCACTAATTTGACACAAAAACGGTCCACCCCAGTCCATCATCAGAATTGCACCCATAGCAACAAACAAATAACAGACCGCCGTAGAACACCGTGATTGACCAATCAGAATCGAGTATTCAACAAAGCCGTGAAATAAAGTGGCATAATGCACCCTCAAAAATTGTTTATTTCACATGATGAAACTTGCTACTTAACTTTAGCAATTTCAGAGAATCAGCAAGTCTTACAGAAATCCTGTCACATGAAAAGGACTGTGTCCTTCAGCTAAATAATGCTGCTGCAGTCCGTTTTGTTTTCCTAATTCAAGCATATATTAACAGCATTAACATTATGAGAAACTAAATTCACAGCAGCAAATTAGTGCCGGTCAGAGACTCCACAAACATGATGCAATTCCTTTTGAACTAGTCTGTAGCTCTGAGCGATGGACAACATAATATAAACACTACATAAAAAAGGGCGAACTTTGAAGCAACTCAAGTCACAAAGGCAACATTCAGCCGGATGGCAATTAGCAGCATGTCAGCCTTAAAAGAGACCCAACAATCAGCACCTTTTAAAGTCTAGCCAGTCCAATAGCTGGTGTCTAAATTGCAGGAGCACCACACAAACTTTCATGTTGTGTTCTGGGCAAAAATGACTTAAAAGCAACAAGTTTCATGTCATCCTTTGCATTCGATATCAAAACACATCACCACACGGACCAAAGGTTTTGTAGTTTTTTAAAGAGGACCTATTGTGCTTATTTTCAGGTGCATACGTTTCTACTAGAACATGTTTTTCATGGTTTTAATGTTCAATAAACACTTTATTTTTCTCATACCACCTCTTTTCACCCTCTGTCCCCCTCCAGAAAAGCCCAGTCTGCTCTGATTAGTCAACCGAACCAAACTCTTTGGACTCCGCTCCAGCTCCGCTCTAACTAGTTTTATTTGACGGCTTTGCACTTGATTCTGATTGGTCAATCACGTTCTACGGTCTGTTATTTCTTTGTAGCAGACTGTTGCTATGTATACCAGACCGTTGCTATGGGAGCAGTTCTAATGGTTGACCGTTTTTGTGTCAAATGATTGATTTCTTATGTAAGTAGCCATGTAATAAGCAGGATAATATACAGTGAGCGGGTCATTGTTGTGAAATAAACCCGTTCAGGGCGATGCAAGACCCTGTTGGGATTTATTTCACAACAATGACTGCCACATTATCCCTTACTTGTTTGATGGCGTGCTAACCTTGCCGCTAGGCAGGTATTATGCAAATATGTTACTTGGTGACATCACCATTTTACGGAAGAAAAGGCAGGACTACAAACAAGGCGTTTCAGGCAGTTCAGGAGCAGTGTTTCTGTGGGGGAGAGTAACTCCCTTGGGCGTGGGATATGGGCTTTGTAATTCTGCAGATCTATTCAATGCAGAAAAAACTATAAACACACTAAAGGAACGGGAGAAAGCATAAAAGCACAATAGTTAAGATTTGCATATCTCCATGTGTAAATAAAGAATCTTCTAAAACTGAAAACCAGAAGATGTTCGATCTGATTACACAAACTGTTACACCGCCAAACGGCACGCTGGGTACAGCTTGCTCTCCTCTGAAGGTTTTGCATCCAAATTGAGTAGGACTTTCCGGAGCAGTCCTTTTTTTCCATTCAGGTCTTATTTAGAAGGCCTGAGTTATTCGTCACCATTGGCAGGTATGAATCTGATAGACTGTCTATGACGTGGAATCCCCCAGGGATCAGTTCTCGGACCTCTTCTGTTTAATCTCTACATGCTGCTTTTGGTCCAACAACATTGATTATCATAGTTATGCAGATGATACTTGGATATATCTGGCCCTCTCACCTGATGACTTCAGCCCAATAGACTCACTGTGTCATAGTTTAGAGCAGATAAATAATTGGATAAGGCAAAACTTTCTTCAACTAAATAAGAACAAAACAGAGATAATTGCAATTACTAAAACAGCCTTCTATCATCTTAAAAATATAACCAGAATCAATGGTGTGTTGTCCCAAAGTGACCAAGAGAAGCTCATCCATGCTTTTATTTCCAGTAGGGAGGACTATTGTAATGGCCTCTTAACTGGTCTTCCCAAAGGGGCCATTAAGCAGCTGCAGCTCGTTCATGATGCTGCTGCTAGAGTTTTATCCAAGACAGAGCCCATTACTCCAGTTTTGAAATCTTTACCCTGGCTTCCAGTTAGTTACAGAATAGATTTTAAAGTGCTGCTACTAACGTGTAAATCACTGAATGGTTTAGAATATATCTTTGATATGTTTAAAGAATATAAACCAAGTAGGGCTCTTAGATCCATGGACTCAGGTCAGCTAGCCCAACTAAACATGAAGCAGCATTTAGCTGTTAAGCTGCATGCAAACTGCGAGAAGATCTTAGATGTGCACCAAATGTAGCGATTTTTATATCCAGGTTCAAAACATTTGTCTTTTCACGTGTCTATGATTGAGCTACAATGTTTTTACAATGTTTTCTTCCATTTTATGTACTTTATATTTTCTTTTTATAATATTTATCGCTTAATTATATTACACTCTGTTTGATTATGTCATGTAATTTGTCTTTTAATCATATATTATATATGGATGTTCTTCCTTTTTCATTTTTATTCATGTAAAGCCCACTGAATTGCCCCTTGTGTACAGAAATAAACTTACCATTGCTATAGCTAAACGTAATGAGCAGAAATTGACACGTGTTGCTAGACATTCGTAGAAAAACAAACAAAAAAAGAGGAATCATTTTTCAATAAGATATCATATGAACCGTTGTATGAGAAAATGTTGATCTAAATGATGCTAAATGATACTCAAGACCCATGGAAGTGCAATGTTAAGTGTGAAGTTGTTTGGATGAACAGTTCTCAAGAAAGCTGCAAGCAGCAATACTAGAGGCCAAGCAATCTGCCAGTTACGAACAGGTACGTTTTGAACGGGCACAATAAATACAGGATGCATGGTAGTCACAAGCAGCAGATGTCAACCTACACATCATGACACATTCACTTCTGATGTAGACAGGAAGTTAAAGGACAAAATATCGCAGCAGAGCACTTCCATGTCGCTGGGAAACATACGGTGAATACTGAGAGGTGTTTGTAATATTGTGTCCAACCCATTTATATCAATAAGACTGAATACAAACTGGCAGCAGAGTAATAATTACATAATTAAGTATCACTGTTCTGAGTCGTTTGGCTAAACTATTCTCAAACATCCTGAATACAATGCCGTGCATGTTCTGTGTGGATAATACAATCCTTAAAGAAACTCAGGCAGGATGTAGAAAGAGTTGCTCCACCACTGATCACATCTCTTTACTGAAACACATTGATTTGTATTGTTTTGCCTTTTCTGCTCTTTTATTGATTACAGCACGGCATGTGATACAGTCGGGGGGGATGGATTCTGGTACAAACTGCTGAAAGCAGATATTAACAGCAAATTCCTGGATGTAGTAATGAATATGAACAAAAACATCTAATCATTTGCTTTTTTTTAATAATGTATCTGTTTTTTGTGAGTTTAACGGGGACCGGGTATGGTAAAAAATGTGTATTATTTTCATGTCAAAGCACTGGATCACGTGTGTAATTCTTGTAAGAAATGGAAGCTTGAAGTCAATAGTATTAAAACTACAGCTTCAATATGTGGTTGTAGAAAAGCTGAAAATAGCTCATTTCAGTTTATATGTAATGGATTAGATCTAGGGATTGTTTATTGCTTAAATATGTGGGCGTCATAATAAATCATAATGGTTCATTTAAGATTTGAGCCACTGGAGAGCTGCTATGTTTGCCCTTATTAGGAAATGTAGAGAATTAAATAAGATCTTTTTGGTAGGTTAGTCACACCACCGCTGCATTTTCTTAAGTATACCCTAAATGTTAAAACCACTACCAGGAGAAATATGGAGTGCTATATATAGGAAAAATCCCACAATGTGCAGAAGTAAGAACTGAGCATTATTGGCTTCTGGAGGAAGCTGCTAAACAGATTATAAAGCTAATTTGTATAGCTCTGGTGTGTATTATTCTCATAGACTGTATATAAAGATGGATGACATGAAAGCTCCACAAAATGAAGCCAAAGCATCTCAATCGCCCCCTGGTGGCTGGCTGCAGTATAGGTCACAAAATCGTCCCCCTCCATGTTAGCGGATGGGACATGGGCCAAACTAAAAAGTCAAATTACAAGTCAAATACATTTTTCCCAAAGATGGTTTCGTGCTGATGTATGTTCAAGTGTTAATTTTTCTGATAAATTTGGTTTTAATGAGTTATTTGATGCTATAAAAAGAGGGTGTGACATCATGATTGACAGCTGCTCTGAGTGAAGTAGTCGATGAGTTGAAGTCTCGGGAATTGTACGAGAGAGGAGACGTAACTTTAACTTCCCATAACCGTCACCATGAGTCTGTGTAATAGAACATGTGTCGATTTAATCATAAATGTAGTTACAGAGATATTATGTTGAGTTGTTGTGTCTTTCTAGCCAAACAGCTACCGTGGTGCTAAACGTACCAGCTAGGTGGCTCACGCTAACAAGCTGCGGCCGTGCGTTGCTCGTGATTGGCTCGGGCGGGCGTGTGGGTGGAACCTCGATACCACGGCTCCAGCCGTAAATGACACACAGTGGAAAAGTTGGACTATACAGCTTAGTTGATACAAATCACAGAACGATGCCACCACTATTGTATGAGTCTGATTGAGCAATGTTGCATACTAAGTCACCCTAAACTTTCAGTAAGTTGAATAATTTACTTTAGGATACAAGTTTCACCAGCTCTGCAAGCCAAGAAATCATCTGCCATTCACCATCCAACCCTACCTGTATACTATGAGCTGTCTTTATCGACTAGGTGGTACATGTATGGTAAAAAGTTTTACTGTCATTCCAATTCTCAGCACTGCTTCCTCTCAGCTACTACACCACAAGTTATCTCCCTGCGCTCCTCCAGCCTCCTCCTGCATTAGCATTTAGATGTAGGCGACATCAGATTGTTTTTCTATGTGTGTTCTTGTTCATCCAAATGTTGTGAACCCGTGGCTCTGCTGGGGGTTCGTGAGCTCACAGACAGTCCGTGTCACCTCAGCTCACAGAGATTTGTTTGTCAAGCTCTGGAGCAGAACCAAACCACCAAATTCAAATGTTTGTTTTTGTTGCAGTAAAGCCACGACATGAGTGACACTGACTGAAATCCAGTAACTTAATCTACAAGGCACACGGCAACACGATCACACACTTTAAAATCCTATAGAAACAATCAAACCACATGAGCACACTCACCATAACACACATTTGCAAGACAAAATGAAATGAAATGAGGTGAAAGGACTTAAGAGAAGAAGCCACAGTGGTACAGATACAAATGGGTTTGCAATCTACGCAAATTTGGGACAAATGCTCGTCGTCTCGTTATACACCTATAAATACAAACGCCACAAAGTAACCAGTCAAAACAGCAAAAAAAAACTGAACAAAAAACCTTGCGTGATACTGCCAAAAATCTTACCCACAACTGAACCCCACGTTGCTCTCCGGACACTTCACAGCAGCCCACTGCTCCTTAGGATGGGTTAAATGCAGAGGCAAAATTTATACCTGTATGTATATAATGATCCAAATAAAGTTTAAGTTTTTAACTGAAATACATTTTGACGGAAACATATTTTCAACGGTCACTATATCCTGACAGTACTGCATGAGGCAGGTAATCTGAAAGAAAATCATGTCCCTCTGTGTCCTCCAGTGCTCCTAATGGCATCTGCAAGATTTCAAAGACCGGAGGAAAACAATCAATCAGAGCCGATCTGGAGACTGCCGTCTCTGAGCAGCTGTCAATCACTCGCAAACTCCGATCAAACGGTCAAACTAGGCAGCGCTGATGAAATATGAGTCAATATTCTGTTACTGTAATGCCTATTTCTCACCTCAAATGTTTCCCGGAACATCTTGTAGTGTACTGTTTAGCTGTAAAATGAGAAAGTTTGTGACCCGGCAGCTATGTTGAGATCAGTTGAGAAAATACCAAGCACCGCCCACCAGCCAGAGCACAGCCAATAGGAACGCTCTCTCTGAAATGACCTGTGATTGGTCAAAGTCAAAGATTTTTTAAAGCCTGAAAACAGAGCCATGAGGAGGTGCAGAAGTCTAGTTTTCTCTCAGACCACTTGAATTATAATATGCTGAACGTTATTATGGAATGTTTGCCCAATGATGCCAAAACATTTCTGCCAACTGAAGCTTTAAAATGACTTAAAAACAAACAAAAACGCAACAAATTATTATTAGACATTAACACCAGTCTCCTGGGGGAAAAGAAGGTGTTTATTGGACCCATCCAACGTTCACGTTATTCAACGTATCTTTCATTCACAGTCGCTCGATATATTACGTCAGCTGTTCTGCTCGACCCTTGTTGTACTAAGTCACTCGCTGCAGCCGTCCACAAACATACAAAGTTATTTGTGATACATAAAAGACAAACATAATCTGCGACAAAATATGTTTCCTTCCAAACGTAATTGAGAATGCAGTTTAGTTGTATGGGAAAGTAATGTTTAGGAGACAGGGCTGGTGCTGTGGAGGTGTTGAGGATGCAAAATGCAATGAAGCAGGGTGAATGTTAGCCGTAGGAAAGGACAGAGACAGTGAACATGGGCCAGCTTTTATAGCCTGTAAGGCGCAGGTTGAACTATATGGAGCCGAGGTACCTCCCATGTCTGCCAACTGCCTGATGAGGTTGGCCAGGACAGCCTCCAAGACAGGGGGAGGACCGCATCACATTACCAAAGAGTAAAAAGATGCAGCTGTTGGAAATTAGCTGACAAAAACACATCATATTTAGCAGTGTCAGTAGTCTGACCCGAAACAATTACAAAATATGATAAGTGCCAACATGGCATCATCAGAGCAGGGCCCTTCTGAGGCAGAAATAAAGAAGGAAATAAAGTGTTGCTGAAACAAAGCAGTTCAAAGGACGGGAGGCGGTCATCGAAATCACAGAGTTGCAGAGATGGATGAGAGAATACTATATCGCAGGTGATGCTACTGTCGGGTTAGAGTTAGAGGATGCTCCCCTGAACAGCGACCTGCACAAAGACCCTAAGGCAGCCGTCTGTCGGAGTGAGTTTCTCACAACTACTGAACATTATTCTGTAAGTTACCAAATCATGAAATCTTCAGATGAACCCTTCCAGTCCCAGTTTTTGTCCTACTTCTGTTTATGTGCCTCTAGCTTCAAATATGAGCGTGTTGCACTTTGCTTTCAGAATAACAAGAACTATTTGAAATGAAAAAATTATGAGAGTACTACCATTCTAGATTTATAATGAATTTTACGTATGTAGACATATTATATATATAATATGTCTACATACGTATGTAAAATTCATCATAAACTTTTGCTGGATACTTGGAGCTTTATGACTTTACCAACCTTAGTTACCGTGATCTGAACAGAAAACAGCAGGAGGCAAATCCGGGCGGTACTTGAGATTCCGGGTAAGTTTTCATTCCTTTAAACTGCACTATTAACTATTTGGGTCGCGTACAGTTCGTGGTTTATAAAAAGGTAATGTTAACACTCTTTTGGTGGTTGCCTAGCAACATATAAAATAAAAAGATGCAGCAAACTGTAAAAAAAAAAAACGCTCTGTTTGATTTTGCAACAAAAAGGCAGTGCTGTGTGCACGTTTTCCACCTGCAAAACACACTCTGTCTGATCAGGGCGTAACACACCTAAACAATGAAATCTGTGAAGTTTGTGATGAAACTGACAGCAACTATGGTCTTTCAACAGCCTCATAATCAATAAATGACACAGGTAAAAATCGATTAAGTGCGACAAGTACATTTTTACTGAAGTCAAACCATGTCATTGACCTTTCTGACATTATAGAAGTGAAGACTGAACGCCTAGAATGGAAACAGTTTACTAAAGCATCATAACCAATAAATAACACAGGAAACTATTTGGTGATTTTATACAGCTGATTTCTCCATTAAGGAGAATGGGAAACAACCAAACTTTGATGCATGCATGTCGTTTGGATTACCATAACTACATACACTCACTGTGTTAGCTCATTTTGCTCATAAGGACCAGGGCTATTGATTGTTGATTGTCAGCAAGATGGTCCGATCAATTCATGTGTAAGCTTCACTTAAAGGAGACATATGAAAAACTCACTTTTTTAGTGCTTGTGCACATACATTTGGGTATCTGGAGTGCCTACCAACCATAGACGTGAAAATAAGACAACCGAGTCAGTTTTTTGTGGGCTGCCTGGATGAGAAAACATGTGATTCAACAAGCCATTCAGATTTGGCTCCCCTTCCTATGTCACATTCAGGCTCATTAGAATATATCGCCCACAGCTTGAGAACTACCTTTGCAAAAGTGAGCCATTTTTTTCACAAGCCAATCAGAGCAGACTGGGCTTTTTCGGGAGGGGGGGCTTAAAGAGACAGGCGCAAAAACGGAGCGTTTCAGACAGAGGGTGAATACAGGTATATTCAGGCAGGCAGTATGAGAAAAATAATGTGTTTTCTGAACATTAAATCATCTAAACATGTTCTACTAGAAACACAAAATACAAGTATGAACCTGAAAATGAGCAATGATATGTCCCCTTTAAACAGTGGACTGGATGCCGCTGGGACTGACGGGGTTAAGGCATTATAAGTCTTATGTCAAACAAGTGTTTTTCCTCCTCTGTGGAGTCATCTGTATATGACTCGTATGACAGACCTGGACCACTCATGAATTTTGTTCATACCTGATATAAAAATGCTAAGTACGAGAACGTGTTAATGTTATCTTACCGAAATCACCTGTACGTACCGCTAATGCCTAGTTTACACTACATAACTTTAGCCCTGATTTTCCACTTAACGACAATTTTTGGAGCTCCCGAACAAAATCCCCCGTGACAAAACATAGTTTGGAGACCTCATCTGGAATTCCTCCTGGTGAAAGATCTTGTAGTGTGTGACCCCCTGTCTCCAGTCAGTCATGTAGTCTGAAAACCACAACGACTTAAAGACTCACGATTACAGGACAGCAAGTTTTGTAGTGTGAACTTGGCTTTAAGAACAAATCTCTTCGTACAAGAGGTTCTTGAGTGAGGCCCAATGTCCACTGCCTCCTATAAACCACAGTGGTGGATTATTCATGTTTTGGGAGTGTCTGGGTCTAAAGATCACTCTGTATGATCATGCACTGTAGTGACTGAGGTCATTTCACAGAGCCAACTTCATCCCACAGTGTAAACACTGCTCCTTCACAATGTCCCCGTGTTTCAACATGATCCCGCCCCTCAAACACGCCGGGTTTCATCAACAGCAGGATGAAGTCAGACCTCTTCCATAGCCTCCCCAATCACCCAGTGTAAACACCACCAAACCTTTGTAGTGTAAACATCATTGAACCTTTATAAGAAATAGATTTCCAGCTCCTTCATCTCTCAGTGCACCGGAGGCTTTCCTGTCTTGAAGAAAGCTTATGTGCAACAGGTCAGGCTGCCGTATGAAAGCAGGATGACTGAAACTGATCTGAAGGTTTGGCCTATACCCCTCCTTAGATGAGATATATCCTCAAAATATTTGCATTAGTATATCCTCCTCTTGCAGAGCTGACCGTGACAAGCAAAAGAAAAACAAGACTCGGTCAAAACGGAGTATATGTCTGGACCGTGTATGGTCAGTCTGTGAATTTGTGGATACATTTTTACACAAATAGTCAGTGGTCTATAATGTTAAATCCAGCGGTACATGTCCACCAGGTCCGGCGAGGACACTAGGGGACGCGCTGCTCTACTCAACTGGCCTTTCAAGTGGTGACGTACCCGATCGTTGAATGCACCTGATTGGTCCCTGGTTTTCTGTTTGCCTTTTCAAACAGGAAACAACGTGGCGGCCTGCTCGTAAACTTTCTGTTATTCCGTCTAAACCATTCACCAAAAACATCTTCTGAAAACATTTTAAGTGAGAAACAGGCCACCGCTGAATCTCGTTTCATTTTAGAACTAGATCGCCTAGTTTGACAGCTTGGTCCAAGCTTCGTGAGCCGGATGCGTCACGCTGGACGGGCTCATTTGCATAACGGACTGTTCTACGCCTTTTCATTTTGAAAGAACAACGGCCAATCAAGGAGGGTGAAAAGAGGAGATGTCGCGCGCCATCAATGCATCATATCTTTGGAGTACAACACATCTGCACTCGCCGAAATTGAGCCAATAGCAACGCCAAAAAACGTACGACCGCAGCTCCAGTTATTACACTGCGCATGTATCATACCCCATAGCTCAAGACGGGCGTCCCAGCCTCTTTCAATAGGCCTTGCAGCCAATGAGGAAAGTCCAACACTCGGCCGACCAATCGTGTAACTTCATCACTCAGCCACTCACTCAGTTACAGACTTTTGCGTTTTGTAGGACTGGCCCTCTGCGGTCCAGCCAAAAAAAAAGTAGATTTATGCACACAGCCACAAGCACGCACCATTCTATCTGTCATGTTGTATTTTGTGACTCACGATGTTCAGGGTGCAGGTTTCCCATGGTGCTATGATAAATGAGGGCCATTTTGACTTTAATTGAAGGTCAGCTGCAGCTGAGCCTTTAGTTGTAAAACCACTTTGAGCGTTTTGTGTCATATTTATATATATATATATGTATAAAAAACTGCTTGCGCCTTTGCTGGCCTTGACCCTGGTTTAAATACAGACATCTGATGTGATGTAATAAAAAACACATGAAGCTGAACATCACCAGAGACGGGGTTTTTACCTCTATGAGCGCACGGAAATGCATTTGTACAGTGATTAGAAGCATTTACTACCTATCCTTCTCCTGTGGTTGTGTGCGTAGGCCACTGGTGTTAATAAGAGGATCAATCATGCTAATGAAGACTTTCTCAGCATCCCAGTGCGTGGCTACATGTTTCTGCACACTGTGTACTGTGTGAAATGTCCCATACTTCATAATAACACCGTCTTTGGGTGCTTGGCTGCACCGTAGGTGGACAGCTCGCTGTCAGCCCTTCAGCCTCGACACTTCCTGCACACACTCCACAACGCAGCCACACATAGATCGCCCCATCATTAGAGTCGGGAGCACAGACGCAGACATAGGAGGGAGGTGGAGAAGAGATGGATAGACGGAGAAAAGAGAAGACGGATTCAGGAGGGAGGATATTCCGGCGCATCATTAGTACCAGGGATGGAGAGATCCAGGAATAGAGGGGTATAATGAAGATGAGATGGTTCATTTGGGATTTTAAATTTACAAAAATATGCAAAAAATGTGGAATATGAGAAGAGTCTTTTAACTACCTGCATCCTGTCATATGTTTCCGAAGCTAGCCTAATTATCGATTGCTTGAAATGGTGATACAAAGGGCGAACTAATTAACCACAAGTTCAATTGTGATTAAAAATAAATGTCATAATACTGTGTGAATATGTTAACTATTGATTTATTTATTTATTTTTTTAGCTCTGGAGCATTTGAGAACAACGTTTGTTAAATTGATACAGAGATGAAGCAGCTCCCCAGCATGACGTACATTAGAGGAAGCAGTGACAATTAACTAGATATGCTCACCAGACCAATCAGACAGTCGCACAAAGATATTTTATTCAATTTCTCTGTGCAGAAATGAACCAATTTCCACAGAAATGTGCATGTCGGAAAGAAGAAACTCACTTTGTAAGCAGTTTGTAATGACTCTCGGATTGACAGATACCGTCTCCTACCGCACTCATCTAGCTTAGATTATCCTGCCGGGCCTGAAATAGCTACAGTACCTGGAGTTTGATTATAATTAATTCAGTTTAATTTCCTCTGCCATAACTCAAACATTCATATCCGCACAAGAATTATTGGGTTTGAATATATCTGAACTTGCATCACCAGGAAAAGGCTGGAAGATGGACTTGAAATTTTAAGCAGGGCTCAATATTTGAAGAGTGCGTTCCAGGAAACCGCATAGAAACTGTATTGACTTCCATCACTTGTGTTTCACTTTAGCTCTCAGAGAATATTGAGCGTATTGAAACAACATCAGCCAGTCTCCAAGGCACAAAAGCGGTGTATAAGAAATGGAAAAGGCTGCAATTATGGGCTGAGAGGGAGATTGATGAGAGGGATTCAGAGATGACAAAGCTGAATGGAAACAAAGTCTGACGTTAGCCCTTTGATTGATGACAAAGAGAATTGTCCAGTTACATGTCTACAATATACTTAAAGGAGCTATAATTTGTTATAATTCATTCAAATAAGCTCCAAAATTGTATGGGTTTTTCCTTGGCCCATGCTACACCCTTCCACCAAGTTTCGTGAAAATGGGGCAAGCAGTTTTTCCATATTCCTGCTGACAGACAAACAAACCAACAAACCAAACTAAAAACATGACCTCCATGACTCTACTGTTCCTCTGAGCTCTTTAGAGCTTTATAGCAGTTTACGGCTCATTGTTTTGGTTTTCCAGCCTGTAACGTTTACTGTTTTGGTTTACTCTCACCGCTCAAGGTCAACAGTGAGTTTTTGTAATTTTCCAAACAGTTATGAGTTATATGTTTCTCTTCCCTGTTTACCTTTTCTACAGAACAAGTGGACAAGCTAGCAATGAAAACTAGCCTATTGTCTGCGTCAATCCCGTGATCCTCACCATACAGGCTGGGAGTCCTCCCGAACCCATGACGGCTAACGGCAGACAAAGTTAGCGGCTAGCTGGCTAACATTGAGTATTTAAGCAGCTAAAGATATTTCCCTTAGGAGTTGGTGGAGACCAAAATTGAGCTAAAAGGAGAGAGAATATTGGACTTGCATTCATCAGAAACATCACTTCAAATCAGGGTCTGAAATGAGCACCCGCCACCCCGCCAAATGCGGGTGAATTGTCGGCAATGGTGGGTAAAATTGTCAGACCATCCGCCACTTTGGCAGACAAGGAAAACGCTCATGATGAACCGGTTCCTAGATGTCTGATTCATTGGCATTGCAAAGTTCAGCTTCAGCTTTTGGCCAGAAACTTTAATAAATCCAGCTGTTTGAAGGAGACGTTTTCACAGAAATATAAAATAGATATTAGAGAGGGAATTATAACTTGTGTAACTACCTAACGCTAGCTCCAAGCACCTGATGATACATGATTAAAACTACTATTGCCAAGATTTGTTTTTAATCAAAGCAAATATTTAAATAAAAATACAATAATTTATTTCCTAATTATTTAAATTGTCTGTTTTTATGCAAATAACTACTGTAGATGACAATAACAATAAGTACAGTACACAGCGGCAGGCAGTGAAAAAAGTTACTTTCAGACCCTGCTCCAAATAAATGCTAATGTTGTATTAGCTGGATGTACAAATCAGCAACTGTTTATTAACAAGTTTTCCATATCAACCTAAAATGTGGTTGTGTTCACAGCTTGTTTACGCTGCCCCCAAGTAGCCCAAAAAATCAGTTATTGCAGGTTTAAATTCAAATGCAGAAGTCAGGAGTTTTTGGGCACAGCTGTTGGATTCAGGCTGAGAGCGAGGCCTTAGCAACAACCCCCGAAATAGGGACATCAAGGTGACAGTAATCAATGCATACATTGTAGAAAACCCTGAGAGAGGAAATTTGGCAGGTGAGGAGACAGGACAACAGACCGGGAATGGAAATGAGAGACGGTGAAAGTGGAGGCGGAATAAGAAATGCAATAAGAAAGAGAGAAAGAAAGTGGACGACAGGACAAGAGATAGCAGAGACGCTTATGTGACAGAATCAGCAGGCGTTTTATACAACTGGAGAAAGAAAAGTCTTTTAAATAGCTGAAATGTTCTAATATATATACATGTGTGTGTGTGTGAGACAGAGAGAGTACTAGTGTGTGTGTGTGACCTCGTCTGGGTGTGTGTGTGTAAGAAAGCTGTCAACTACTCCAGGCGAGAGAGTTCCAGCAGTGTGTCAACCTAATGGGCAGAAACTGGGGCATAGTGAATTATTCAACAGCTTTTTAGGGGGAGAGGAGACGCTTCCAATATCTTCCCTTAGGAAAAACGTAAAGACCCAGCTCTCATAATACAGACACATCCACGCACACTGCACAGCATGTGTGCCGAACAACTACGCCATCAGTTCGGTCTCTGCCAACAGGTCCTAAACTCCTAAACTAATGTTCTAAAAACAAACACAGCAGCAGCTAGCACGAACCCACTGAGACTCTCTCCATGTTACTTAAAGGAAAACAACAAGCTGTTGAGCAATTGGTCCATTAGTCACTTACTTATGCCTCATTTCCACTCAGTGGGTAACTCCAGGGTCTGAAAAGTGAAGCTGACGCGGAAGTGGCTTAAACCTGCATTATTTCTAACAGCCAGCAGGGGGCGACTCCTCTGGTTGCAAAAATAAGTCAGATTGTATAGAAGTCTAAGAGAAAATGAGCCTACTTCTCACTTGATTTATTACCTCAGTAAACATTGTAAACATGAGTTTATGGTCTCAATCGCTAGTTTCAAGTCTTCCTTCAATACAGCATGATGTTCATTTAGTAAATTATGGTCCCGTTTAGAGTCAAATAGACCATAAAGTAGGGTATTCTTTAGGACGTGGCTACCTTGTGAACAACAGGTCGCTACCACGGCGTTGTCCGGTCTGGGATTTGTCCGTGTTTCGGTCTTACAACTTTAACCCTTTCACAGTGTGTTTTCAGTTCTTGAAAGTTGCCTGAAAACGTCTTATTCAGCATTCAGTTGTACTTGGTTCCACCCTCTTGTGTCACTTCTGGTTGCAAAAAAATTTGGACGGCCAAAAACCAAGATGGCGAAGGCCAAACTGCCGAACTCGAGGCTTCAAAACGGCAGTCCACAAACCAATGGGTGACGTCACGGTGACTACTTCCACTTCTTATGTTTCCACTGCGTGGTTCGGCTCAACTCGACTCTTGGTATCAGGTGCTTTTCTCTATTTTGTTTTCCACTGAAGATACCCGCGAGCTTGTTACCATGAGCACTTGTAGATTTTTCAAATCTTACAGATGTTGTAAATGTGAGAGACCCCACACATAACAACATGCTATATTAAATGTAATAGTTTTGTTCCTATAGTGTGTGTTGAGCAACGATTTGGCCAAAACACCACACACTAACAGATCCCATTCATCAACAACAAGAGTCCCGACTACAAAAACGGAAATATCGCAATCAAACGTGACTTTAGTGAATTGGCTATCGTTCTTTCCTACGTGACTGCGTCATCGGCTGTCCTCGGGGTTCCCTACACACAACAGGATATCCCATCGTATATATAACATGTTAAATATTTACGATTTGAGATCTGTGCGGCCAGGATTGACTTCCAAGCTGATCTGGGGATGTAAAAAAACACTCTTAACATACGTCACATCACAGGAATATCTGGAAATATAATCTTTAGAGCCATCAAAAAATCAGGGCTTTGCTGACGGCCCAAAATTGGCTTGATTCTTGTGTAGAGTGTACCCGGCATTACTGTTGGCGGCTGTTGGAGGCTTATTACAGCAGGGTCAAATGGGTTTGGCAGAAAATCTGAAAAAAGCATCACAGACTGAATGGACTGACGCTGACAGAAAGGGCACAACAAAGAGCATTTAGCACCAAGATGGGGACAAACTAAAAAAAGATTCTGCAGGTCACCACTTAAAAAACCCTCTAACATGGACAAACCATCCATTCGAAAGTGTTTCTCTCCTTTTTGTCCCTGAACTCTCGGCTACCAAAGAGTCAAACCTTATGTAACACATGACATTTACAGCAAGGTCCGGTTCCCCGTCTACCTGTCTGCCACTCTCTCCCCCCTCAAACCCTCCTCTCTCCCCTCCCGCTTCCCTCTCTATCCGATCTGACTCACTGACATTTAATTAGTTGGTGAGTGGAGGACGTCTCACCTCATCAGCCCTGTAGTGCTGCTGACCTTTTCCGACTGGGTCACTCATCTGCCATTAGAGCACCACCCCCCAACACTTCACACACACCCTCATCATCCTCTCGGTACTAACAAAGAATACTTCAGTGCGATGTTGAAATGAGCCAGCTGGTGATCTGGCAATTGACAGTGAGGTGGAGCTTTCGTTTGCATAAATGAGATGAAGTCACATGGACATGTTTGATGATTTCTGATGCAGCCAGCCAGCCAGCCCGTGTGTGTGTGTGTGTGTGTGTGTGTGTGTGTGTTTTCACATTGATGTGTGTTTGATGATTTGGTGAAAGTTGTTTGTGTGTGTGAAGAAGCTTCCTTTCACTCGGTTGCATCACTCTAATCAGCCATCATAAGAGGAGACTAACAACAGCTATCCTTTCATCTCTGGTCAGTGAAAAATGGACTTTGCAATGCACATGCACATAGAAGGCTACACACACACCTGCACAAAGCCAATCAGAAGTTTCCACTTCTGTCCCCCCCTCACATCCCCCCTCCCCTTCACATCTCCTCTCCACTCCTCGGCGCTGTGACATATCACCCAGCAACATCAGCTGCCAGACACCTCCTATCAGGATCGGTTTGGAGGCCTTTTAATCCGCCCTCTAAAGAAGTCTTTCCTGTCAAAGGAGGGAAACGTGACCCCAATACCAAAGGAAGGAGGAAGGAGGGGAGGTGGTAGTGGAGGGATCCGGGGTGAGCGCCTGGTAGAGCGAGCTACCCAACTGGCCCCGCATGCCGGTGTTGGGCTGCAGCCCAGACTGTTTTTTTTCTCAGGCCAGAAAGGTTGGAAAACATCATCCGCATAGACAGAGAGGAGACGGTTGCACAGGGTTGTGGATCACTAGACAGAGAAGTTATGGAGGAAGATGTGGAAAAGAATGCAGAAAACCAGCAGAATATAGAGTGAGGAGAATATCAACGTAAAAAGTAATCTTTAATAAGCATTTTATGATTGAGCTATAACATATTTTGTAATATGTTTGAGTAGCATTCTGCTGCTTGGAAGACCATTCAAATTTTAGCTTGTCATAAACATCCTAAAGTCTGGCTGTAGTACTACAAAGTTGTGAATTGGTTTCCCAAGAGTTCATGGTTATCTTCATTAAGCCTGCATTACTTCATTTTTTGGCCACTTAATTTTGAAATCTATGACGAAATATGTTCGTCAACAAGCTCTATTTCCATGACGAGACGATGGTTCTCAGTCCGTCTCGTCCCTCTTGTCTCTGACCTCAGTCCTGACATTTATGCTACTTTATTACACGGCTTTGTTGAATACTTGATACTGATTGGTCAATCACGGCGTTCTATGGTCTGTTATTTCTTTATGGCAGACCTTTGCTATGTATAACAGACTGTTGCTATGGGTGCAGTTCAGATGTCAGACTCTGATGGATAATTTTTGTGTCAAATTATTGATTTCGTAAGTAAGTAACCGTGTTATAAGCGGGATAATGTACAGCTGAGTAATGAGCACAGTCAGGAGGACTCAGAGAAACTGCAAAGCTGCAATCAATCATTCAACCTGTGTTTTTCATCACATAATGATAAGATCAAATCTTATGTAAAATAAGTTTGACTAAAATTATTGGTTTGGCTAGACTACATTTACTGAAATGTTCAATAAAATCTGATGAATAAAAAAGGACATTTTAATAAAAAATGAACTGATAAAATTAGGAGAGAAAACATTTTGACTAAAAGTAATGACTAAAATATAATGACTTTTCAGCAACTAAAATTGGACTACAATGTTTTGAGTTGTCGTCGACAGAAACTAGACTAAAACTAAGCATAATTATTATAAAAATATGACTAAAACTAATAAACATTTTCGTCTAAAGAGTAAGACCAAGACTAGATCTAAAATAGCTGCCAAAATGAACACTCCTTGAGGGCAGTGTAACAGGCCGTAAACACAAAATTGATGTATTATTGCCTTACGGTTATACATAGCTAACTTGTTTGCAAGCAGTATCTTATTTACACATCAAGCAGACTCAGAGCAACATTAGCATCCATTTGGAGTTGTGTGTTTGTCCAGCTTTTAGCTCTGTTTTGTTCTCCTCCACTAACTCGTAAGGGAAATATCAGGCTAGTTAGCTGCTAAATATGTTCACCAGCTAGTAGCTAAATATGTCAGTTTGCAAAGTGTTGCTGGGCACGTAGGGTACAGTGTGGTTTTTCAGAGCTTCAAAAAGCGTTGGCTGAAAATCATGTTGTGAGCAGTAAGAGTGAATCAAAACAGTGAAGCTGTTGGCCAGAAAACCAAAATAATGAGTTAAGAGACGCTAAAACTCTCTGTAAAGCTGAGGGGAACTGTGGGTGATAATTCACTGTGGGTTCGTCACTACAAGCAGCTTCTTTCACATTATTACACGTAGTAATTTCATTGATTGTTAATATGCAAGTATTGATTAGAGCAGCTTTAACTGAGTGGAATATGGAACAAATACAGGCATTCGTGTACCACAAAGCTGCATCCACCAGAGTGATGAGCTCATGTCAGCAACAGAAAAAAAAACTCACCTGCTCATTCTGTTCTGCTTTACTCATAGAAAACATTTCCAGACACATGGCCCTCTGTGGCACATAGCTTGACAGCCCTGAAATGGAGAAGGAGGTGCTGAGAGCCATCATTATTGTCCTGCCATCATCATGTCACTGGCATGATGTTTGTCGATGTGTCATCTCTCTTCCCACCTTCGCCATCCTTCTGTGGCCAGAGGCTGGGACACTACAATACATCATCTCCTTGACCTCCTGATTTGCTATTATTCTCTCAAAAGCCAGAGCACTCTACAGCAGTGGTGTCCAACTATGTGCCACGGATGGTCAAGAGACTGTAGCTTTTTATTCCAGCCAGTGGCTCTGGCTGCTGTTCCAGCCAGAGATGCTGAAATAATCAGCAAAATCACCTGGTGCAGTCTTTGGAAGGAAACGCTGCAGACTCTTGGCCCTTCCAGGCGCTTGTTTGCCCACCACTCCACATGATGTCCAACATACTCTGTAATCACAGTGAAACCGCCAACTACACAGTCATAAAAACTGCTTCTCAAGCTTCCATTTGGAGACAAAAAAACCCTGACACCTCAGCCAAGCTGCCAACTAATGTGTGTAAACAACTACAGCAAGAAAAGTGTCACTGATCCCTTTGATTTCAGACCGTCTGGGACCCCTGTAGAGTCCAAACCAGATAAATGCAACCAGGGCAGAGCAGCTCAGGGCTACACCACAGCCTTTTTCACAACAGATGACACCATTAGGTCAGAGCAGACTGCCTTTCCATCACTCCTCCATCCCTCTCGGTCCAGTCAGTTTCAGACCAGGCTGTTAGACAGACGTGTCAAGCCCCTCAGTGCCTCATTTAGCAGCTTAGTTCAGGAGTGAGCTCGGCCAATGAACAATCTGTCACCACTGTAAATATGCCATCATGCTGGAAGAACCACCACTTAAAGCATTAGAAGTAAAAAGTCACCCTGGGTGCCACAACATTTATCTGAGTCAAATATCCCAAAAAGAGAAATGGTACATGCATCATTTTGACTATAAACAATGCAAGATGCAGTGAACTCTAGCACTCACACCAAATGCTGGTTGGCCAGTTTGAAGCAAGAGCATGACAGTGAAGAAATAATGCAGTTTACAATGTTAATTGTAGCAGATTTACAACTCTTTTTTTGTAATTTAAAACCATAGGTCCTTATTTTATACAGACAGGTAGGCTTCTCGTTTTTAGTCGGCACCTAGGGCTGGGTATCGATAGCCTACTCACTACCTTAAAGGTATCGACTAAAACAAATAACCCCAGTACCAAGTACTATCAAAATTTCTCCAGACAATTGATACCTACAATTGATCCTTTTTGTGCCCAGATGGAGAAAAAAATTACTATTTGTATGGTTTTGCTCACAGCCAATCACCGCAAGCGTTCTCGGATTTAATGCAGCGTGTGATTGCCCCACTACAACTCATACACACGGGTCTGAACATGGAGATGTCTGAGCTGGCGGCTCTGCTTACAATGCCGCTAACAATTGCAACAGTACTGACAATGCTAACAGATTTAATCTTGGGGAGGAACCAGAGGGTGGGTGACACGCTTCCATGACAATGCAGTCCCGCGACTGTGGGTTGGGGGACAGAGTTAACAGCGGCAACTGCTGTATGAGCACTGTGCAGTGCGCTGGGGATTAGCTAGGGTCGTGTCTAAAAGGGCCCTGCAAGATGCGAAATCTGATCTGTGTTCAAAAACGTGCAAAAACTCTTGCCAGACTCGCTACCCGACAACATATCCTAACCTTAACCAGTTAAGGTCAATGCCTAACCTTAACTATTCAAGGTCAATGCCTAACCTTAACAATCAAAGCAAGAGTTTGCCTAGTTGGCTGGTTTCCTTCTAGACACTACCATTAGCTAGCCAGTGAGACACACACACAGCTTCCATTCACATGATGGATATTGAATGAATAATGATGATGACGCATTTTAGGCTTTTCGTGTGTCATTTGTACGCCACGCGACAAAACTACGGTAACATGTCATGGTTGGGCTTGAAATAAGTACGCAAACTCAGTAAAATACGTACGGAAACAACGCAACATAAGTATAGAAAACACGTCACAAATGTCACTAAAAAACATGTCTAACGTAACTTACATGTGACAAACGTCACTAACGTTACCTACAAAACAAAACACTGGTCTCGAACACCGGTGTCAAGGTTGAAAGTCCTGTGTTTGTTGGACCTATCCACCTCCCCACCCACTCACCATAAGCAGTCTTTCTTGCTTTTTATCCTACGTCACTAGCTCTGACCATAGAATATTTACACGTATGCGTATACACTGAATTCAATGCAGACTGCATGGCGTACAAATGTCATGCCAAAAGCAAGAAAGGCGTTCTTATTGCACGCTAAATGCCTTGCGCATTATCGTGTCATTCATACACCCTTTCGTGCCATTCCTTACACTTTGGTCTTGTATTTTCGGTTTTAGATATTTATATATAGAGTACTTCTCCCTCTATAGTCCCATGCACACCGCCTCTGGAGAAATCCAAAGCTTGACAGATCTGCTGTGCCTAGTTGCTTAGCTATGATTGGACAATCTCTGTCCATGGGAGGGTTTAGCACACAGTCAATTGTTGTTGATTTCCATGTCGAGCAATGAATGTCTTGTGAGTAAATCCAGGGTAAATTCCATCCTGCTGCTATCTGAACATACAGTCACTGCCTAGTGTAACAAATCCAAAGAATGCCCTTGAGCTGAAAAATATTTTTCAAACCACACGTCTGCACTGCTCAAGTGTCCTTGAGCAAATCAAAGAATCCCTACCTGCTCCAGGGATGCTCTTCTATAACTGGCCCTGACCTCTAATCTCTGAGAGGCGAGGGGAAAGAGAATTTCCCCAGGGATCAACAAAGTATTACATTATTATTATGCTGGCCCTCCCCAAAAAAACAATTTGGTGGATGGAGCTTCAGATCAGCAGAGATTTCAAAAATCTCCCTGTTTACCTTTAGCAATAGATAAAGAGCATAGCCAAAGGGGCCACACTAAGATGTTAAGGTTTTAAAACTCTTTCCGACTGAGCCCACGGAAAGAATGATAAATGAAGGACTTTATTATAATCTGCTTCTAGTTATTTCACTCTTAAGCGCTGTATCACACTTTTAGAAACTAAATTCCACACAGTTTTCACATAACAGATAATTTATGAGTCTGTTATAATAGAAAAGCTATAAGAGTTGAAGAATTTGTCTATTTGTACTACACAATTTACTGCTAGTATTCCTGGGCAATTGTACATTTTTTGCAATCAAAATAAGGAGACTTTTTCCAAGGCTGTACATATGAAGTGCAGAAACCCATCATTTCCGAAACAAAGCTCGAGCCTTTCATAATCTGAGCGGCAGGCGAGTGGAGTGGTGCGTAGGCCATCCTTTAATCAGATGGCGCGAGTTCAAGCCCATGTGACAACAAACAGTCGCCCTGCTCGAGTGTCCTTGATAAGACACAGCGCTGAGGGTATCGTTGAGTGGCTGACCCTGACCCTCAGAGAAAGGAAAAAATTAAAAGTCTCTGCTTATTATTGGTAGTATTATAAATTGTCTACCCCAAAGTACAATGCCATAAAAAGCTAAATCAGTAAATCCAAAGACAAAGTACTTTGAATACACCCAAGTCCTTAAATCAACCAGCTTTTGCCCGTAGTTATTACACCACATTGATTCTCCATAGTATTTCTGCAGCACTCTGCTTTTTGGACAGAACATTTGGCACCGCTCTTCAGTGCATTCATTTCTGCTTGTTTAGCTCATGTGCCTTTGGATTTGCTTTTGTTGCATTTACATTGGCACTGCTGGCAGTAAAAGACAATTAATCATCCACTTTGCTGTTACAATTTGGATCTTATACCTTAAAAAGCTATTCTCCTCAGGGATTATTTGGCTCATTATGTTCCCAGTTTCAAACTTTTTATGAAATAATGTAGTTCCTGCATGTATAGCCTATAGGGCCAAAAGGATGTTGCCACCCTGAGAAACATTAATATACTTGAAGCCTAGTATTCTTAATAATATCGTCCATATTAGACAATTTTGGTCAGGGGGTTGGGGTGGCGAATGGGCACATACTGTATAGCACATCTAACACAGGCGACTGTCGCGATGCGGTGAATACAGGTAACAGGGATAGGACCCAAAAGCAGATGAAGGCAGGAAGGCTGGATCAGTTCAGTGATTTATTGAAGGTCTTGGCTGTCAGACAGACAGGCATAGGTCAGGTAAAGGGGCAGAGTAAGAGAAGCTCCAAAGCATAAAACATATGCTACGCTCAGAGCTAGTGACGTAGAATAAAAAGTGAGAAAGACTACTTATGGTGGATGGGAGGGGAGGTGGATGGGCCCAACAAACACACGACTTTCAACCAGGAGACCGGTGTTTGTGCCCCAAAGTGTTGAGTTGTTTTGAAGTTCTGTTGGTGACGTATTTTCCTTTCTTACGTTATGTAGTTTAGGTATTTTATTTAGTTTACGTACTCATTTTAAGCTCAACCATGATTTTTTTCCTAAAGCCAACTAATTGGCTTTGTTGCCTAAACCTAACTGCGGCTGTTACCTTTTATTTTGTTGCCTAAACATAAACGCAACCGTTTCGCGGTAACTACATGGTGTTAAATGACATGCGAAAAGCCTAAATTGTGTTATCATGACACGCGGATATGTTGTGCTATTTATACACCTTCCCATGAGATCGGGTCGGTCACAGACCTGCAATTAATATCTGTGTTTTCATTAACCGTAGCCACAATCTTTCCCTAACTTTAACTTATCTTTAAGCCTAATGCGAACCATACCTTAACCATAATAAATTTGCCATAACCATTACCTTTCCAATTCTGTAGTTGTTGTGTAAATGTTTGGGATAAATTGTAAACCAGGATTATCGCCTGTCCTGACCTCAATTATGCTTTTGCTGCTGAATGGGATCTAATCCCTGCAGCAAGGTTCCAAACATTTTGTGGGAAGCCTGAAAACCAGAAAAGTGGAGGCTGTTAGCAGTGTCTGAGGTTTGGGTATGAAATGTTCAATAGTCATGTTGGTGTCCGCATACTTTTGACCATATTGTGTATCATTAAACAAAAGAAGAAGAAGAACCTGACACATTTTTCTTTTAAAATGATTCCCGTCTCTGTTTCATCATCATTCCACTGGACGTGAAGAAAGTGGGAAGATCATAAAAAAGGTTGAGGGGAAATGACTCCTCATGTTGTGATTCTGCAACAGTTTCCTGTCTAATACAAAACCCATGTCACCCCCTGCAAAACAACAGGAGCAGTTACCTCTCTGGCAAGCAAATTCTGCCGAGGTTATGACACTGAGTCGTGTGTGTGGTTGAGCAGATGCAGCCTCCTCCTGCATCCAAACCTGGGAGAGATAAACTCAGTCCAGGTGTGAAAGTTGAGGATTTCTTGCAGCCCATTACCAAATCCCTCACCTCTCCGCAACTCCTCCATCTACAAAACCCAGCGAGAGAGAACAGGAGAGCTTCATTAGGCCTATCCAGTAGCATAAAGTTAACTAACCTCATGCGGGTACACATCAGCATTCTTCTTTATCTCTCTCCCCTTCACCCTCAAAGGAGCTCTCTCCGGTGACTCGCTGTTCCAGAGGATGCTTCCAAAATGGCGGCTCGGGGAGCGTCGCTATTCCCCAGGCTGCCGAGATGAGATGCGGGGCACTCTCTTGTGAGCGCGGCCCGGGAAGAGGAGGAGATACGCAGGAAGTTGTACGTATGTGTGTGTGTTTTTCTCCCCTCTTTTATTTTCTCCAGCTTTCTCTGATCTGATCTGATGTGAAATCACAAATTGGCCCCTAGCCGCTGCCCCCTGTGTACATAACAGAACTCATTAAAGAGAGGAGGGTTATTAAAAAGTGATGGAGCGAGGGAGGACTCTGACAAGAAAAACTGATTCTGTTTAATAAAAGAGACGAAAGAAGGAGAAGAGAAGAAGCTCCAGAAAGAAACTTGCTGTGGAAAAGAGGCTAGGCAATGAGGGAGCTGTGACGAGCGGCACTGCGTTTACTATTCACTTTCACGGATGGCTTGCTCAAATACTCCAGATTCTTCTGAGGCTTTGGACATGCTCAGATATTTATTTTCCAACAGATGATAACAGGGAATAGGACAACTTTTCCACTGGCTCTGTTTCTGTGCCCTACATACAGTATGGTCTAAGGCTGAGACAATACGATATGAAGGCAACAACTCAGCGGGCTGCAGAGCACACTGTATGTTGCTTCTTGAATCCCAACAATCACCAAAAGCCCCTTAAGGTCCAGGCTAAAAATACACCACGTATTACTGTTCACTTAAGATAAAAGCATTTGTTAAATGACCGTATCATAACGTCGCCCTGCTCAGGGCAGTAGTTTTCCGTGGTGGGGGTTTGTGTGTAACAGCTGCAACTGATCTCTGGTATTCTGCTTCATGGATGTTCATCTATAATTCATCGGTTGTGACTGGGAACACACATGAAATGCGAGCAAAGTATCTCTTGGAGGTGAAGAGGGAAAGAGAGGTGGATGGTAAAAACTTAACGAGGTGCGAGAGGGCAGAGGAACGACCGGTGGAAAAGACAAAGAGAGGGGAGACGAGCAGGCAGCGACGACGTCTGGTAGGGGAGGGAGTGATGAGAGTTTCTTCCAGGTTGTTTGTTCTCCAGAGGCTACTGTGGATCCAGATGGACTGAGGCTGAGAGGGAACAGAATGTGCATCAATATTTACTCGCCTCCCCTCACTTCCCCCCCAGTCTTGGTGGGGGAAAAAAAGCAGAAAGCTGGGCAGGCACGTAGCCATGCAGACGTTACATGTAGATCTGCTCACGGGAGATTGCGCTTAATGCCGCGTAGAGGTCATCTTGGTCGTATACATTTGCATCCGTGTGAAAAAGAAACCTCAACATATGCAAAATGTATCCTCGTGTGATAATGCGAGCGAAAAAAGAAGGTGTGAGTGTGCTGCGCCTGCCTCTTTGTGTAAAAACAGAGAGAGGAAGGATGAGTCAGTGATGTCTGTTGCCGTTCTTCAACGAGTAACCGGCAAATAACTGAAGAGACTAAAAACCTGTGGCCTGCAGCGTCCCACCTGTGTACCTCTGCGGAGACAAAACCACCTGCCCTATTCAACGTCCTCCCGAGGCCTCATTTATAAACATTACAAACACACAGAGAAGGTGTTGGAAAGTTGTGTATGCCACTCCCCAGGCAAATGTTAAGCTTTAGAAAAAACGGAGCTGGCAGGAGAACGTGTGCAGCTCTGCAGAAACTATGATGTATGGAAATCACAGCCAGATCAACCTGCAGGCACTGGGCCCGCATTAACACACCTTCCTCCGCTTCCCTGTGCCTTTTTGTGCAAAGTCTTATGCTGGAACATTACATGGTTTAAAATTAGTTATTTGATCAAACACACTAATCTAACTAGAGACCGTCTTGAGATTGGATCACACCAGCCACAATGACAAATCGGGTGTAAATGGCCCCATCACGACTTCCCACCGCCCTACTTGCTTGGATCACACCAGTGTGCAACTCCGGGGTCTGAAAAGTGAAGCCAATGCGGAAGTGCCTTAAACTTCTTTCTAACAGCCAGCAGGGGGCGACTCCTCTGGTTGCAAAATAAAGTCTGATTGTGTAGAAATCTATGAGAAAATGAGCCTACTTCTCACTTGATTTATTACCTCAGTAAACATTGTAAACATGAGTTTATGATCTCAATCGCTAGTTTCAAGTCTTGTTCAATACAACATGATGTTCATTTAGTAAATTATGGTCCCATTTAGAGTCAAATAGACCATAAAGCAGGGGATGCTTTAGGGCGTGGCTACCTTGTGATTGATAGGGTGCTACCACGGCATTGTCCGGTCTGGGAGTTGTCTTTGTTTTCGTCTTACAACTTTAACTCTTTCACAGTGTGTTTTCAGTTCATGAAAGTTAATTATAACCTTTTTGGTCGCCTAAAAATGCCTAAAATTCAGCGTTCAGTTGTACTTAGCTCAACCCTCTCGTGTCACTTCTGGTTACAAAAGACCAACATGGCGACAGACAAATACAAAGATGACGACGGCCAAAATGCCGAACTCAAGGCTCAAAATGGCAGTCCACAAACTAATGGGTGAGGTCACGGTGACTACGTCCACTTCTTATATACAGTCTATGGATCACAACCATTGTCAAACTCTGCTTTCTTTTTTGATCTCAACTACACGCCTGTAAAGTTTGGTGACGCCATGTCAAGCCAGGGGCGTAAAGTGGGCCTGTAAATCTGGGGGCGGGCAATGGCCCATTCGCCCCCCTTGCTTGGACCACGCCCATCTTTGAACTCGATATTCATTTTGATCTCACCTACAAACCTGTACATTTTCGAGACTGCATCTTGACACGTAGTGACAGACAGGAGCACCGGAGAAAAGCAGTAAATACTGTGCTGTGGACGGGGCCGGCAGGAAAACGTTATTTTAGCCACCTAAAAGGAAGGCTCACTTTGCTCCCATGCTGGTACTCCTGTCTGTTTCTCCAAACTGGGAGAGCGCCAAGCATCATCTACTCTAAGTAATACACCTACTATGGATAAGTACCTCATACAACCCCACTTGAAAACACCCAAACTATCCCTTTAAGGCCCTTAACTTGTGAGTTGATATTGTGCTTTGAAAGTGCAGTGACAAATTTTCAAATTGACTCATTCTGGGGCCACGGAGACAGTTGTCCACTTTCCCAGGTTGGTAATCTAACTTTGATGGCAATCAACATTTGGACACAGTAGCAAATGGTGACACAGATGGCTATTTTTTAAGATGTAATGCCCTCCTTTTACCATTTTGCCTTTTGAAACCTGTAGTGTGTACTTTGTGAGCTTTATGCACAAATTACATGGATGACCTGGTTCACCTGCAGTAGCTTTAATGCCATTCTCCTCTGCCTCTGAAAAGTAATATTTAAGTCACTGCTCATTGCACATATCTATAGACGGGTGTTAACACAATTTATTTTTACAATATAAACCCTCCCAAAGGGGAAGCGTTTGCAGTAAAGCCAGCATAATGTTCAAATCATTTTATTTGAAAGCTAATATATTCTGCACATCCCACATGAATGAATTGTAATGAGCTAATTTGAGTATTATTGTGGATTACAGTCGGGGTTGGTTTACTGGGAGTGTGGGTTTGGGAATAGCCTGTAACCATATACAGTTTTTAATGTTTTTTTTTCATAATTAAGTCAGACAGTTTGCATGTTTGTGCATTTATAGGACAAAGTATAGCATCCTCTGTCTGCCATTCATCCTAATTTTTGCACTGTTTTTATCCATTAGTGAATTCTTGCATGTAAAAGCACTTTGTTCTGAAAAGTGCTACACAAACAAAGTGTACATTTGTTGCTCATTTATCTATCGTGTTCCCCAGTGAACCCTGTAAGTATATAGCCAGAGGACGGATTTATAAAGAGACACTGTGCTCCAGTAGAAATCCAGAAAAGTCAGGGATCATGGCGAGTGGATCTAACTTCGTGATTTTTCAGCAGTTCTTAACAGTGTCAAGGCAACGGCTGCTCACTCAGGCGTCCCCTGAACAGGCATTGACAGAGGGACCCCGAGGACGAGGAGAGGAAGCTTTGACCGGGGAATGAACCTGGTCGCAGGTGCTCAACCGTTACACAGGCGGTCAATGAGCCGGAGAAGGGCAACGGGCAAATAAATACAATTAGCGCAAATTTGCTGTGACAATTAGCAGCGGTTTGCTTCAGATAACCTTTCCCTGCATCCTCACAGATCCCCTCCTTCATCTATTCATCTGCCTCGCTGATTGCTTTTACACTGCACGTTTGTGAATACTGTATATTTATCTTCAAAGATCTTGTCAGCTTCATGACTTTCTATGCAATGTAGATATACAAAGCCAAGGTCAGGCTGCGGTGGCTGACAGCAGGGCGATGAATAGGAATAAACAGGGACGGGTTGGGTTACCTCTGCGTCTCCTGTGGCTGCATGTAGCATCGCCGCCGCCGTGTCCGTCTTTGTCTCATCTGCTCCACTTCCTTTGGTTTTGAAGGGCACGTCTGCTTGCATGTCAGAGATTAGAGGTGTGTGTGTGTATGTGTGTGCGTTTGTGTCTTGATGTCTTTGTCCTGGAGGCGGAGGGTGGCGGAGTCATGCGGACTTCAACTCTGGGTGTGTGTGCACTGTGTGTGAAGTGGAGACAGGGAGAGAATAGAGGCACTCGTCTGTATAATGGAGTAAGAACTCCGCCAGCTTCGAGGAGCCTCTGTCTGCAGCAGCACTATAAACACACACACACACACACACACACACACACACACGCTCGTTCCTGGCCCACAGACCTAAACCGGACCAGCTGTAATTTGTCATTTGGCTGCAAACTGGGCCGTCAGCGCTGGGTTACTTTTAGCTTCCGGCTCGATGGTAATCCCTCCCTTTGAAGGCCGGCCAATCCAATCCCATGGCTGACACCGCCAGAGAGGACTACACCATTGTGACCTTTATGGCGCACCAGCTAATCTTTCCTCAACGAGAGAGAGAGAGAGAGAGAAACTGGCAACGAGTTCAACAAGCTTACTTGTCCTCCATAACTCCTTTCTCCCCATCCTCTGTTCTTTTCACTGCAGAAACACGCAAAGCCTTTTTCTCATCATGCACTGTCTACTCGCTAGAAAAATGGAGGAAAAAGTCACACACCCCTCTGAGTCACTTGACATTTAGCAAATCCTCATGTTTCTGCCTCTGGCTCTGTGTTCTGGGTGCGTAGAGGTGGCGTGCGCTCGCGTCCCTGGCAGCATTTGGCACATTTACGGACGTCATTTAAGGCTTTTTCACACCTAGTTGGTTCAAATCACTTATCTTCTGTGGGTGGTTTCACCTTTAATGTGGCTGCTCGGGCCTTGTGAGAACACGGGAATAGGGCAGAGATCTCATTGAGAGGGAGGCTCCGAAAGCCGATCATGTGATATGTATGTGTATATATACATATGGTGACAAATTGAAAGAATCACCAACATAAAGTGTATAGGCTCCTCCATACATGTTGACAATTTCCAAGAAATCTTCAAACTTTCTTGACCATCAAAAAGGAGCACTTATTGAATGACTGAGGACAACGTATTCTCACACGGTTCGTATGATATCTTAGGAAAAAGTTATTCCTCCTTTTTCGTTTGTTTTCCTATGAATGTCCAGCAACGTGTGTCAATTTCTGCTCATAATATGCTTACAGTCTTTTCAAAATAAACTCCCGTCTTCACAGGGAAAAACGTCCTTAGGGTTTAGGCAACAAAACTACTTAGTTAGGAAAAGATCGTGGTTTGGCTTAAAATAACTATGGAAGTGGCGCTATTCAAGTACGTAACGTACGTGACAGTAAATCAACGTTGACGTCAGGTTTTAACACAGGATATGAACGCCGGTGTCCTGGGCGAAAGTCTGTTATTTTTTGACCAACCCATCGACCACGACCACCTCCCTACGCGGCGTTCGGCACTCTTTATTTCATGGTTCCCGATTACGTGAATTACACACGAATGGATTTTGTGGTATATTCAAATGGCTTTATTGGCATGACGTAACACTGCACATGTTGCCAATATATATATACACGAATGACAGTTCATTACTTTTCGTAGGTATAGTTACGAACAGTGTATGAGAACAGCCTACTGAGTACCACACAGTGGATAACAAATAGACTACTGTGTTATGAGAGTCACATCACGAGAAAACCCCCGAAATCTGCAGAAATGTACATTCTAGTTCCTGTACCAAAACAGAAATTGAAATCCATCGAACTAACAGTTTGCCTTGCTAATTTAATTTGCACGGAAAATGTAAGAAACAGGAAAAAAAAATATGAAATGCCAAAGTTATTAACTGCGATTCGGGAACAAAGATCACATCAAAACCAACTTCTTGTACCTACCTATACAACCCTGTCTCCTACAAAATGATGTTCTCATACAACTAAACTGCATTCGCAATTATGTTTCGAGGGAAACTTATTTTCTCCCGCATTACTTTTAACTTAAACTTTTACTTTTAAACAGTTTTAAATACTTAGCTAAGGTTGTAAATAAAAACACAACAAAACTACTTGATTAGGTTTAGTAAAAAAAACACGATTGAAATAATTGAACACAGGGATACAAACAGCGGTCTCCTGGGCGAAAGTTTGTGTTGTTTGACTCATTCACCACTCCGACCTCCATTGTATGCGGAGTTCCAACACGTTCTCACCCCAACTCGTCACATACCGCCTCTTTGTTAGGATTAGGCAACAAAACCACTATAGTTAGGTTTAGGACAGAACGACATGATTGGCCTTAAAACTACTACGTTTGTAAAGTGAAAATGACACTGAACAACAGTGAAAATGAACGTTGTGAACATGGGACGCCAATGAACAGCTGATTGTAACATGACACGAACAGTGGCCTCCTGGATAAAAAAAAACTGTATTTGTTGTTGTGTGTGTCTTTCCGCTCTTTAAACTACGTCACTACAGTCATTCCCGGTGCACTTTCTATGAGCATTTACTGTTGCCGCGGATGGGTTTACATTGTAGTTACTGGACCGGCCGGTGCGTTTCATTGAACGCCGATGGCCGTGACAAAGCCTCGGTATTTGACGCCCTGGGAATGACAAGGGGCTGGGAGTTCCCCGGACTATCATACAAACGTATTTGTGATATGTAAAAACAAACCGTGACAGGATACTTTTCCCTCGAAACGTTATTCACAATGCAGTTTCGTTGTATGGGAAAGTCACTTTTAGAAGACCGGTCTGTTCCTATAAAGGTGTGTCTAACCACTTTCTCTCCAGTTTGTCCTCTCGACCCTCCCCCCCCCTTGTCTCTCATTACAGAAACCACAGGGGACCGATGAAACCATAAAGCCTCATGTCCCTTGACGTGTTCCTTGCTACGATACCTCCTGGGCCACCATCTATCCATTTGACCCTCTGTTCCTCCACTTCCTGCTCAAAACCATCTTGTATGTATGTGTCTCCTTGGAATTGAAAGGTCAGTTAAGCCAAAAGTCCTTCCTTTCAATTTTTTAGCACTGATGGAAAATAACTTTAATTGCAATCCAATCACTCAAAAGCAATAAAAAACAATTTCGGCCCAAACAAACCGTCTGTGGGCTGGAAGATGCCCCGACAAGTGACGCTAAAAACAAAACAGCTATTTGCGTCTATAGCATCAATAAACACAAGCTCAAAGTGCCTCTCTCACTAAGTGGCATTTCATTTCATTTTTAATTTGGTCCGCCAGCCCTCCCGCCATCGCTTCATCTCTTTTGTTCCTGCCAGACCGGGCCGAAAGGGGGTGTGGGCTCAACATGAGCTCGCATCAGCGGGCTACCTCCAATCTCCCGCCATTTGCCAGCATGGTACCAATCAACACTTTACACCCTATCCCACCGAGAAGCAACCGACTCTGAAGGAGACAGAAGGGGACCTGGTGTGATGGAGATATAGAGTGCGTGAACGACAAGAAAGAGAGAAGAAGGCGAGAGAGACGGAAATAGAGGCAGAGAATGAGGCAGCTTCTTGTTGAGCATCCTAAATTTACCCCAGCGCTGAGGCTCCCTGTCGTTTTCAACTCTTGCTCTCTCAAGAGAACTGTGCCTCTGCCGAGCCCCGACACACACACACACACACACACACACACACACACACACACACACACACACTCGAAGGTACAGTAAAATCTTTGATATTACTGCAGCTTCCTAAACAGCCTCCAAGATTACACTCAAATTTGAATATAAGTACGGATTTCAAGGATGTCTCCAGTATAACAATTGCTTTAGCTCTTAATACGTTTTTAAAATGATACCTGTGAATATAACAGAAACAGTCAAATTACACCCTTGTGGATATTTATCTTTTTTTCCAATAACAGTTTCTGTACTTTCATATATTTCCCCAATTTATCATACTGTGTCCTTGCTGCCTAACCCCTCTCCTCACAAGAGTACTATTGATCCGAGCCACAGTGATAAATGCAATCTTTTATCAAATGGCCAAATTTTACAAATGAGGGTGTAAATGGCCGTGTAGGTCTGGCCGGCCTTTAGGTGCAGAAAAGAAAAATCATTTTAATGAGTTGCATGAATCATGTATTCACATTGTGGTGTTTTAGTGGTGTGTATCTCCCTCTCGGATGATTCAACATGTATCTATACAGTATGTGGTCTCACAATCCAGTACAACAAAACAATAAACTGTGATGCACTGCTTATTTGACTCAATATTTTTACAGGAAGAAATCTACATTTTGGGAAAAGGCCTACACACGTTTCTTGTCGAGAGTTAGACGAGAAAATTGATATCACTCTCATGTCTGTGCATTAAATATGAAGGGGGGCGACTCCTCTGGTTGCAAAAAGAAGTCTGATTGTATAGAAGTCTATGAGAAAATGAGCCTACTTCTCACTTGATTTATTACCTCAGTAAACATTGTAAACATGAGCTTATGGTCTCAATCGCTAGTTTCAAGTCTTCTTCAATACATCATGATGTTCATTTACTAAATTATGGTCCCATTTAGAGTCAAATAGACCATAAAGCAGGGGATGCTTTAGGGCGTGGCTACCTCGTGACTACCAGGTCGCTACCACGGCGTTGTCCATTAAGTTATTTGAACCTTTTTGGTCACCTAAAAATGTCTTATTGTACTAAGCTCCACCCTCTCACGGCCCTTCTGGTTGCAAATAACCAAGATGGCGAAGGCCAAAATGCCGAATTCGAGGCTTCAACATGGCAGTCCACAAACCAATGGGTGACGTTACGGTGACTTCGTCCACTTCTTTTATACAGTTCATGGTCTGGGACCAGTGACTTCTGGAGGATTTTTTTTATTTTTTTTTTATCTTTGGACAGAGCCAGGCTAGCTGTTTCCCTTCTGTATGCTAAGCTAAGCTATCATACCCTGGCTGTAGCTTCCTATTTAATACACAGATATGAGAGTGGTGTCTTGTCGCTTTAACACTCGATATGAAAGCAAATAAACACATTTACCAAAAATGTTAGACTAGTCTTTTAATAATAAAAGTGTGACTAAAAATACTACTGGCGTGTGCGTGTAAATAAAACAGCACACAGGTGAACTGTTGACAGTTAGCCGCCTTCAACCAGGTGGAGGGCCAGTTAGAAGTAGCATGAGATGCTAATGCTAACGTCGTTGAGAAATTTGGTCAGCTCTGTGGTTCTATATCGATGTAGCCAAATCTCTGACTCTTTGTCTCAGTTTTCCAAAATGTATTGGTTAATCTTTGCACCTAAATGGCATATCCAAGGGGTTTTTTTTCTTTGGGTTTTCTTACAAATTAATTAGGGCTGCTATAATTTTGACAGATATTGCAATTGCAATTTGCAATATTAGAGGGATTTTACATCATTATTCTCATTTTCATTGAAGAACATATTAAAAGGATTATGGTGTGATTTTTGTGTCTGTATATGATCTGTATGTGATATGATATGATCTGTAGGCCAGGACATCTCTGCAGCACGACAATATTTAATTAAAAATGGCATTTTGACACACTTTAACAAATATTGTGATTTGAAAATTGCAGTAGGTCATATTGCGATTTTGATAAAATTTTGATACATTTTTTAGCCCTAAAATGAATGCTAATGAATAAGAGATTCTTCTGCCGACAGAATTAGGCTGAATAAGAAGTGCTCAATAACGTCAAGTGCTGACATTATTTAAAAAATAAGACATAAATAAACATAACACTCAAGGTAAAAAGGCAAGAAAAAGCAAATGGCATTCATGAGACAGCCGAGGAACGAATAGAGTCAGAGTTGCAATGAGTAAGTGAAATAGACAGTGGGGAAAAATAGACTTGCTGAAGTAGAGTTAAGTGAAAAAGTCGACACATGGGGAGCGAAACAGAGAGGCAGAGATATTGGATCAGGCAAATATTGAGCAAGAGCAACGGCAGAGACAAAGCGAGGAGGTGAGAAAGAGATCAACAGAGTGAGGAGACGAAAAGCTTAATGACAACGGCAGATATGTTCACGGTTCTCGCTGCCTGTTCCCGTTTCCCCTCCGGCTGCCATGACGGCGAGCACCAGCGGCGGTGGAAGGTCCAGAGCAGGAGGCCCGGCCGGGACAAAAAGCATTTGGTCATTTCACAGAGCGCTGCAGCCCACCAAAACAATGTTGAAGCAATCAGAGCTAATTGCGCACTAATGACTCCCCTTCCACTTTCCCTCTCTAATTGGCTGGCGCCATCTGCGCACACACATGCACACTGGAATGCATCCCGCGTACACACACAGCTCCTGTTCTCACAACGCAAGCATCCACAACAGGCATCAATTAAACTCTCAAAAACAACACACAGAAAAGAACATTTCAGCTAAGTAGAGGATGAGAGATTCTCTGACCGTGTGCTCGGACACCCATGGGGGGCATTTACAGTTTACACTGCCGGTGAAACCTTTAGCATGTTTGCATTGATTTTTGCCTTCGGAGCAGAGCGGTTAAAATAATGGTGCAATCATTTGTTGCAATAAATGGATAACAGGAGGAGTGTTTTCGTGACTTGAACACAATTCGCCCCGATGAGCCTGTGATTACAGCCCGCTGATGGATCTCCTTATCACACGCTCCATTTTGCCTCCCCCTCCTCTCCCACCTGGCACGTGAATGCCGTTTCATCCTCAGGAATATAGCTTGTCATTGCTGTCATCTCTGCGGCGCCTTTCCCATGCATCAGGTTTCCTCACTGCAGTTCTTTGTTATCACTTAGCAGGAAATCTTTCTTGGCTGCGCAGTGTGGAAACCATCACCGCAGGCAAAAAAAGGTGAAATGGGTACAGCAGGGGGAAAGTGCTTCAAGTGCAGCGGTTGCCATGGAAACCACCTTTACCCAGGTTCTCCTCGTTTTCGCTCACCTTCCAGGATTCGAACGGCTTGCCGGCTTAATTGACAGCTGCGGAAACGCACACCAAACTCGCACACACGGTCCTGGAAAATGATTAAATCCGTTGCCCACCTGCTTGTTTACACTCTGGCGACCGATTCCTCTCTGTTTCCTGTTTACTGAGACATCGTTCATGCTACCATCTGTCCGTTTTTTTTCCTGTTTGTAGTGAAAACATAATTTGTTCAGAGCAGGTAGAGCACTTTACTTTTGCATAACTGTTTCACACAACAATGGGATGCTTTGCTTTTGCTCGGCAACGCACACGGCGAGCCGACTGCAACTCTGTCCACACAGTGAGGCTTTTCTCCTGTTTGACTGTGTTCTTGTTGTTGTGTGTGCTTCCACTTGTTTACCAGCAAATAAATGTGTGTCTGTCTAAATGCATGTGTGTTTGTCTGTGTAGCTGTGTGTGTGTGTGTGTCTTCAGGGCTAAACAGAGGCGTATTAAAGGTGATGACACCACCTTGGAGAAAGCCCGAGGCTCCTGGTGAACTGGACTGCTGCTGTAACTATAACTGAGAGACACCCCAGAAAACACACCCTCTGTTCACAGACACACATACTCTGAGAGATCCCATCGATGCTCTGGAAGGTGCAGCTCTATTTGAACACCCGCGTTTGTATTTCTTCCCAAACACGAACGCTCCAGCTTGATTCTAACACCACAAAACCACATTCGTGTGAGCTGACGCAAAGACGTGCAAGATAACTGAATTTATAACACTTCACACTTGTCAGCTCCGTAAAACAAAGTGTCCAGATGCGAGCTCGGAGTAATGACACTCCGTCAGAGCGGTGCTATGATACCCAGCTTTGAGGCGTTTTTCACATCCCATATGGCAAAACTGAAAATAGCCTTTTTTAATTTAAACTCGTTCCTGAGGAACATGTTTAATTTGATGTCGTCTCAAATCTTACTTTGAGCATCTGTCCTTGGTTTGAAGGAGATAGTTGAACTAGAACTAGAACTTCCGTTTGTAGTCTAACATAATTCACCGAGTCAAACTGATAGTAGGTGAGGTGTTTACCCGCGCTTTATTTACACTCTGCATCGCTGGTTACATCATATTACTCTCAGAGTCCAGGGTCAAGCTGTGTCACTTCACAGGAAGCGGTGAGCAACTGTGTTTGTGAGTGTTTCATCACAGCAGGGCTGAGTGGAACTTAATTTCTGGTTCAATTAGCTGATTCAACACAATCTCATGGGAAGGCGTATAAATAGCATGACATTACACGTGTCATGAGGATGCATTTTTGCATTTCGTGTGTCATTTGTATGCCTCATTTGCATTATTTTTACACCACACAACAAAACTATGGTAACGTCCGCAGTTAGGTTTAGGCAACAAAACCACTTAGTTAGGTTTAGGAAAAACATCATGGTTGGGCTTAAAATAAGTAAGCAAAAGACGTATGAAACAATGTAATAGAAGTATGGAAGACACGTCACTGTCTGTGTTTGTTTGACCCATCCACCTCCCCTCCCACCTGCCGTAAGCAGTCGTACTCACTTTTTATTCTACGTCACTAGCTCTGAGCGTAGCGTATTTACGTGGATGCGTTTACATTGCAGTCAGTACAGACTACGTGGCGTACACACGACACGCCAAAAGCAAGAACACCGTTCTTACTGCACACTAAATGCATTGTGCATTATCGTGTCATTCATGCACCTTTTCGTTTAGTTACAGACCTTAGTTGATCAGTGATCTGTACGGATCCCCTCCCACCGTTCAGTACGCAAGTGAACAGCGGATTGATTACATAGCTTAACCATCATATTGTGAAATAAAGTTTTACTGCTAACCCTTGTTGGATGATATTCAGTAAAAATATGCAATCGGGAGATCTGTATTAGCGCTTTCTAGTCGCCGATCCCTGACGATGGATATTGGGCGAAGGTAAATTAAAACATTATCATGATGTGTTCAAATGTAATCTTGTAAAATGTAGTTTTTGGGGAGAAAATTGAATAAAAACAGTTGTTTGAAGGAAATTATTTCACAGCAATAAAATATACATAATAGAGAGGGAATAATGACCTGTTTAACTTCCTAACACTAGCTCTGAGCAGCTTGTAATACATTATTAAAACTACTAATGCCAAGATTTTTTTTATCAGTAAAAATACAATCTTTTATTTCCTAATCATTTTAACTGTGTGTTTTTATGCAAATGACCATTATAGATGACTATAACAAAGTAAAAGGATCCATCTAGCTATTCAGGGTCGCGGGGGGGGGGTACTGGATCCAATCCCAGCTGACATTGGGCGAAGGCGGGGTACACCCTGGACAAGTCGCCAGCCTATCACAGGGCTGACACATAGAGACAGACAACCATTCACGCTCACCTTAGAGTCAACAATTAACCTAACCTGCATGTCTTTGGACGTTCTCCTCGTGTCAGTGTGGGTTTTCACCGGCCCCCTCCCACAGTCCTAAGTAAAAAGGATAACATTTAAATTAAAAAACAACAACAAAAACTATCTGTATATCGGCCGACATGGCTCATTGACGATCGGCAATCTGTATCTCTCTTAAAGTTATATTTGCTACCTTTTTTTTTTTGCTGATCCGATACGTAACTCAAAACTGTGATACAATCTGAACCATGAGTTTTGTGATGTTGCACCCCTACTAGCTCTGAGCGTAGCATATGTACGCGGATGCAGACTACATGGCGTACAAATGACACGCCAAAAAGCAAGAACGCCGTTCTTATTACACGATAAATGATTTGTCATTCATAACGCCATCTAGTGCAACTGGACTGGCTGATTTGTGGTGAATATCAGGACTTTGTGTCTTTGACCATTTATACGAGTGTGTGTGTGTGTGTGTGTGTGTGTGTGTGTGTGTGTGTGTGTGTGTGTGCGTGTGCAGTGGGCTGTTCTTTCACAGTGTTGTGCACCTCGTCCCTGAGTGTGACAGGAGCAGATGTTAAACCCAGCGCCGGCCGCGGGGCTTAGAACACAACTCCCATCAAACAAAACTATTTCCCCCTCTGGACGGTGGCTCTGCAGGCCAGTTCAGCTCTTTATCCAGCGTTCATTCTCTTTGTTCATCATAAATCCTCTGCTGATGCCAGAGAAAAAATAAAACAGGCAAATGTCAACCCTCAAGCTGGGACAAAAAGTTCCACTTATGTTACAAAAAAGGCCTTCTGGCTGATTGGGCTGTCACTAAATCTAGGTCGCTGTATGGTTTTTGACATACAGTACAGGTGTCGGTAGACTTGTCGTGGTAGTCGGTGTTACCGGGGTTACACGGCGGTCAGGCACAAACCGATTACAATACGTACCCACCGCCGTTTTGCTTTTTTTTACAGAAATAAAACCCATTTAGTTCATTTTGGCGTATCAGCGGCGTGTTATCAATGAATAATGACCCCTGCGGCCCCGCAGCAAAAGCTGGATCAGAGAGGCCAGTCACACAGCCACCCGACGGTAAAGATCAAAGTAAGCAGGGTACACATATTGAGCGCCGTCTTTTCTTGTAAAATGTCCGGTGTAATCACTAACACCGGTGTTGTCACAAGTTTATTAACCGATGGGAAAATGTCCTCACCGTCACATCCCTAGGTGCCGGGGATGATGGGTAGATTGAGCAGCTAGGATTAACAAAGTGTGTGATAGAGAAAAGGGAGCATTTTCCTTTAAGTGTCCGACTCAAACTTTCTTCTCATCTGTTCCGGAGAAGCGCACTTTGCACTTTTCCATTACTTTCCTAACCTCGTCCGTGTACAGCCGCTGTAACCCCCGCGTGCCAGTTTCGGGGAAACAGCAGGCCGGGGTTTTGAACTAGCAACCCGGTGGCCACTGGGAGGGAGCATTACCCTCGGTGGCGTGCAGGTCCAGACCTCTTGGCAGAGCGTTCTGACGGAGAGCAAACACATGTAACCAGTGGGAGTCGGCCCATCTGTCTCTGTCTCCGTCTAGCGGCACGCACACACACACATTCACACACACAAATCCTTAGGAAAGTGAGACATGAGCCTGTGTTGGCAGTGACAAACGAACTGCACGGCGAGGGAAAACCAGTTAGAAGATGAAGTGACCAATAGATCAGACAACTGAGACTCTCCCTTTCTCACTCTCTCTCGCTCTGTTGTTCTGCTTTCTCTCAACCCTCACCCTAACAGGAGCTAGGTAGGAAACTTTTAAAGGGTCAGTTAACTCAACTGACCCTTTACTAAACACATCTTTTATCACTTATATCTCTGGTGGTAACCAGCCATACAGTTTTTATTGCCCAGGTTTTGAGATATCCATCTCATTTCTGCTTATGTCCCAACGGCATTGCGTATTCGGAAGAGCCACTGGTACCGTAGTTCAAAGTTTTCATAGGTAACATTTTTATTCGGGCTGTCAATCAATTAAAATATTTAATCGCGATTAATTGCATGATTGTACATAGTTAACCATGATTAATCGCAAATTAATCACACATTTATTATCTGTTCAAAATGTTAAAGGGAGATTTGTCAAGTATTTAATACTAATATAAACACGGAAGTGGGTAAATATGCTTGCTTTAAGCAAATGTATGTATATATTTATTATTGGAAATCAATTAACAACACAAAACAATGACAAATATTGTCCAGAAACCCTCACAGGTACTGCATTTAGCATAAAAAATATGCTCAAATCATAACATGGCAAACTGCAGCCCAACAGGCAACAACAGCTGTCAGTGTGTCAGTGTGCTGATTTGACTATGACTTGCCCCAAACTGCAAGTGATTATCATAAAGTGGGCATGTCTGTAAAGGGGAGACTCCTGGGTACCCAGAGAACTCTTTTTCATTCACATATCTTGAGGTCAGAGGTCAAGGGACCCCTTTGAAAATGGCCATGCCAGTTTTTCCTCACCAAAATCTAGAGTAAGTTTGAGTGTTATTTAACCTCCTTCGTGAAAAGCTAAAAATCGCAAGTTGCGTTAATGCATTAGAGAAGTTAGTGGCGTTAAAACAAATTTGCGTTAACGTGTTATTAACGTGTTAACTTTTACAGCCCTAATTATTATTATAGATTAATGATATGCCCACCCATTTGAAATATTTCAACTTTGTTTCTAAAAAAAGACATCTTAAGTCCTGAAACACACAACGTACTAAAGTTACTACGCAGGACTCAACAATAAGGATTACCCGGGGCAAGTAAAAATTGACATCTGGCAAGTAGATTTCTGATCCACTTCCCTGAAGTGAAAAAAACATCGACGTTGAACCCTGCTATGGTTTTGTTCCTAGGCTGGACTTTTAGTTATTTATAACAAATGTCGAAATGATGTCGAGTAAGGTTTTCTTACTTCTGGAGCAGACTTCTTTGGCAGGTAGTCTCTCTATAGAGAAGAAGTCAGCCAGAGGCGTGAATCAGAGTAATACGTATCAAATTCAGACAGCTCCATTGTTGGAATTTAGGAAGGCCATAGCCGCTGAATTCATCCAATACGGACCCAGAATCTGAAAGTGAACTGATGTAAATTGCTGAATGTATTAATCCATTTCCTTCACATGTTTCAGATCAAAATGTAGTTGACCTCGCTATATACTATATGTTTTTTTATATACCCAGGCTTGTACCATCGACTTTGATCAAAGAGGTAGTTATTTTCAACACAATTGTTCATCTTTTGTACTGATGATTCACCTGCAGGCCTTGAACAACTGAAGGTATCTAACACCTTTTTCCAGAGACAATAGTTGAATCTACAGACATACTGTGCCACATTCTCACAGGGTTATTTCTTTGATAGAAAGTAGTTTCAATGCTGCGAACACCACGAATGAAGTTCCATTCACCTCCATTGTGTTAGTGATGTCTCACAACCTGAAAAGAAAAATTCATACTGGCTAGACAACTAAATGAGAAAATTCGTTTTTTGGTCAATTGTGTGAACCTTTTTTATTTCAGTGGTTCAAAACATATTTTCCTTGAAAGGAATCAATATATTTGCTTCATCTGAGTCGGAGGTAGAAGGAAGTTACCCCTTTTATTTTTGCAGTCTGAGTAACATGACGTCATATCCATTCCGTATACGTCAACCGAAATAAACCGCTTTTTGAAAGGCTAAACGCCAACAAATATGAATTGAAGCAGAATATTTCTACTACTAAGTAGAAAAAAATATATTTTTTTGAATAGTTTTATATACAGACTTTTGTATAAATTATCCAGCAAGTGTGTTATTATGATTTTAGTTATACATGAGCAAATCTAATTTTGACAACCTCAAAGCAGACGAATCCTGGTGCGCTCCCTGTGATCTTTGACGCCACTCCAGGTTGGGAACTACTGCTTTAATTGATCACTATACCGCGTCTATATATATACTCTCATTCTGTTATTCCTTATGGTGATAAGGATGGAGAGATATGTGTGTGCATGTGTGTGATAGAGAGAATGAAGGGGAAAGAAAGTGAGACACTGTGAATGTGTGAGGAAAAGGCGGCAACGGCTTCCACCTCGAGTGGGCTTCATTACCATGCATCTGTCAGAGCGCAGTAGGTCTTGTTGCCAATGGCAATGTGGAAGGGAGTTAAAGAGCATCAGCATCTTTTTCTCTCTCTCTCTCTCTCTCTTTCTCTTTCTCTGTCTCTTTCTCGCTGTCTGTCTGTCGCCACCGTCTCTCCTCCTCTCTCGCTTTCTGAGCGAGAGCAGTTAAACACATCAGCATGTCTGTCATCGCTCTGGCCTCGCCGTCTGCAGACGCCGACACAGTGCAGACAAGAAAAGTCCATTATCGCTTCCCTCAGTGTGACTATTTATCTCTCTCACCATCTCGCCCTGTCACTCGCAAACCCACCCACCCACCTACCCCGCTGGCAGCCCCACACACACACACACACACACGCACACACACACACACACACACACATATCCACACACACACACACACACCAACCAACTAGGACTGTGACGGGCAAAACATTGCATCACTTGTCTTTCTGTCTTTCAGTGAGAGATGCTGACACCCCACTTTTCCAAAAGGGGTATATGTGTCTAAACGTACTGTGTGTGTGTGTGTGTGTGTGTGTGTGTGTTGAAACTGACTGAATAATGCTACCCCTTCCCCCAGCAACTATTATCCATGTGTTCTTTGCACAAGACATTTAACCCCGAACTGGCCCAGCGGGGACGCTCAGAGACCGACAGCCGAATGGTGCTTGTAAAGAGCATGCTCGGTTGAGTTTCCCTGGACAAATATAAAAAGTTAGGAGAAATGTACAGAGTGGACTAAAAAGCTCAACATTTTGTTGTTATATTTCCGGGAGTAAAATGAGAAGATTGGTATTAAATCTCATGTTTGTGGGTTTAAGTAGGAAGCTAAATTACGAAACGTGTTTAGCTAGTTCAGCATACAGACATGGAGGCCCGAGGAACACATCTAGCCTGGCTCTGGGGGAAAAAAGAAAAGCATCTCATCAACTCTGGCTGTCCTTTTTAAAAAGTTGAATACAGTGGAAACCACTTTTAGTGATTAGTGAGCTTATATGGATCAAAAAGCATGGGACAGAGTCATTCCTATACACATGCTGTTTAAATCATTCACTTATAGTAATCAAGTAGTCCTCTTGCAGTGTTTGTTTTTGGTCTTTTCATACATTACAACATATGGAAAAACATTTTGAAACTACGGTAGACTAATTGAATTTGTGTTTTGTTTTTTACTTTACTCCCTCGATACTTATCCATCGTTTGCTTTCCAGCTGGATACCTGAGGCTGTTTTGGCGTGCTGGTATCGTGACGGGAAAAGGAAAGTAATTTTCTTTGAATAAAAAAACTAATGTGCAACCTGGAAAGCACCTGTGGTTGAAACCGCCCTCGTCAAGTGGATTGATAATGCCTGGTCACGTAATGCCCCCAAAGTGAAACTTTGCCGATCCTAAACCGACTCTACGGCACACATGCAGACCGGCGCCTGTCTTCCTCCATGCCGCTACCGGGTGAGAAAACGAAGAGCCCTGGCAAAGGGGCGCCGTTCTGCATGCACGCTCGTGCTGCAGTGTCGGACAAAAACGGCAATTCCTGGTGGTCCTTTTCATTACTTTGTATTCATGTAATAAACATACAAATGTCAATTAAATGGTAAACTGCATTAGAAATGAGCATGAGTGCATGTGTTTCTGCTACCAGTATTTACAACAAGCACACAACTTCTGCATGTCAGCGCCCCAATATGAAGGGCCGTCCTAAAGACTTTGGATTGGTTCTTGATCATTTCTATAATTGTTACCACTCAGTTTTAGTTAGTTGGTCTTCTGTCTGTAGTTGAGCAAAGCGTTTAGAGACTGACTTTTGAGTCTAGCATGTATTTGTCATTTTTTATTTCTGTTTATGTACAGGTTAAACAGAAAATACTTAATTAAGTTGAGGTGTTGGTGGCCGTACCTTGTCTTGCAAGCTGTTTCTTCCTGCTTTCAGTCTTTACGCTGAGCTGACTCCAGGTCCATACAGAATGCAGAGACATGAAAGCAATCTCACTCTAACGAAAATAAAGCCGATAAGTGTATTGCACATAATGTTGGAACTGTTTTCTTTCTGAAAGACTTCATCTCATGAACCAAGTCAGATGAGTTGCAAAATGAGCAGCTTTTTTCATTTCCCCCTGGTTGCTATGCAGATGTTGATCCGACTTCCAGCCTTCAGACCTTGAAACAAAATTCGCAGCTTTGTACTTTTAAGACTATGAATACCTTTGAAAAAAAGGCAGCTCCGGTCCGTTTCAGTACTCCAAAGTTTTTTCCCTGGACAGTTTGGACTTTTGGCTATCCATCAAAATGTTTTGGAGGAAAGCGCTCGCCTGCTGCGGCCCTCATTTTAACTACAAAAAGCCTCTTTAACGGCAAAGCCAGCCCTATTTTAGCTGCTGTCATCTCTTCAAACACCCCCTCCCGCCGCCTCGATCCAAGCACTTTGTAGTGTTGAGGTGGGAGCGCCGCGTGTCTAAGTGGAACGGTTGACTGGTCAGGCAGGACGAGGTGTCGGGGAAAAAGGCCCGTCCTATCAGGTAGAACCTCCATCAGCGCTGCAGGGACCTCTTGGCTTTCAAGCCTCCAGCACACTGACAGAACGCTTTAAGGAGCTCTTTTAAAGTGCAAGCTATCTTCTTAAGCTGAGATGGAGAGAGACCTGCACACACACACACCAGCGCAGTCTGTCACGAGTCCAAATGTACAGCGATGTACTAAAGTGAGGCTGATGTAGCCGGGCCGGTGTAGGAGTGAGGTGGAGAGAGGTGAGATTGGAAGTCCCGCGGCAGGAGGAAGTAGGAAACTAACTGAAACGAATAACCAGAGGGATTTTTTAGTGAATCTTTCAGCAAAAAATCAACAGGAGGAGAAACTTACATTGAGAAAATGATGTGTTGAATAAAGTAGCTAATATAAATCTGATGCATATGGATAGATATTTGAGAGACATCAGGTTATAAAATTAGACATTTCTCACCTGTTGTCTCGCTGTTGGCTTTGTTCAATGCCGACAAGGCCTTGCTACACTATCAAGAGAAAAGTTTCTTTGGCGGAGGACCTTCCTCTATGGCTTCATGTCTATAATAAAATCCCCTGTCTGCACTCTTTGGACTCTTTAATTTCCGTGCTGAAATACACCCTGAAGGAAGCCGTGTTGTCTCCGCAATCGACGCACGCCCCGGCGTGTTGTGTTCCTCAACCAACATTTACTCCCGTATTTATCTACATCGCCAGACCCAGCTGCGGACCGCTGATTGGTTTTGCTTGAGTAATGAGCACAATCGACAGAAAGTACAATTTAATTAGGATCCGCGAACGGCGACGCCGAGATGGGAGATACTGGAACAGGACGGGGATGGCGATTAATGGAACAACGCCTTCCCAGTGTTCCATCATTGCAATCTGATTTATTAATTACCCATGGCGGTGGGGTTTTTATCTCGCTCGTCATGGAAATTGGCAGAAGAGACACACTAACCGCATACACACTCACAAAAGGGAAGGCGACGCTTGATATCACGGGGAGGCTCGTCTTCCCTCTGTGTGATGGCGAGCTCTGTGACTCATGGCGGGGTTTACTTGAATGAGCGCTTGAAAGAAGGAATGATTGACAGTTTAGTACAGTCAGACTCCACCAAACATGGCTGACCTCAAACACACCCATGATTGGATTTTTCTATATTTTTGTAGGTGGAGAGGTCAAGGGGGGTCATGTGATTAAATGCCGCCTGCTTTCTGCCTCCGTTATGGCAGGTAGTGACATCACAGCCACAGAACAGTCGGAGGGAAATAAAAAATGAAATCCCACTTTAATATCCAGCTGCTCGATGCCTCTGGCAGGGATTAGGACCAGATTACGCTCGAGTGCTCCGTGCGTCCTCTGCGGCGTACTGTATATCCACAAACACAATTACTCAGGCAGACAGGCACACAGGAAGTACAACACGGCACGCAGAAAGATGCAGCACGTTCAGGTTCACTTTTCTTGTTGCCGTCTGTCTTTGTGTTAAATCAAAGCTGAAGCAGTGTTAAAGAGAGGCAGACCTATAGAAGTCACACTTTTCATTTCCCTTTCCTTGGTTTCCTCCCGAGGTCACAATTCTCCCGTATTTGTCCCGAGTTATGACACATTTTCACACTTTTTTTTTTCTTTTTCGTTATCTACTGTACATCGTGTATTAGCCCTACTGTTTCCACCTGGATAACAACACAGCTACACCAATGTTGTTTCCTGACATGCATGTGACACGGAAGAGAGCTGCTCGCGACACAATGTGGTTTGAGCTGCCATTAAGCGCACATCACAGCGTGCAGTGGCCAAACTTGGGCTTTGCTCGACTCAGCGAAAAGCCATCACAGCGCAAGCCGTTAGAAATAACGGGTTTCAGAGCGCGGTGGTGCCGTGGTCGCATTGTGTCTGAAAGGGCCTTCAGTGAGTGAGAGAGGGAAATGGAGAAGGAAATACTCAGCAGGGGCAAAAAAATTAATGGATGAATGAAAACTGATGTATACTAGTTCACGCCAGAGGGGCAAATTATTCTGTATTTTTTTCCTGATAATTAAAAGTAAATGTCAAAGTATTTAACATAAAAATGCTGTTGCGGGCGCCTGGGTTAGCTCACTTGGTAGAGCGGGCGCCCATGTAACAAGGCTTGGTCCTGACCGCAGCGGCCCGGGTTCGAATCCGGCCTGTGGCCCTTTCCGCATCCACTCTCTCTCTCCCCCTTTCCAAGACTCTATCCACTGTCCTCTCAATAAAAAATGGAAAATGCCCCCAAAAAAATAACTTAAAAAAAAAAAAATGCTGTTGCAGTGTTCTTAATATTTTACTATTTTCATTCTTTAAAAATCACCAGAATGGAGGAAACAAAGTCTCTGAAACTCTGGGTGGACCCCCAGATCCCGACAATTTGGCTCCAAAAACCTCCCTATTTTTGAGGTCTCAAGGTTGGCCAGTATGATAGAAGCTTTATATACACTTAGACATGCATGTCCGCTTGCAGACACTTATATATTGTGTGCAACTACTGTATATTCCTCGTGATTCAACACTGTAGCTGCCTCTGCACACAAATCTCCAACAAACCAACCAGCCTGAAATCTTTTATTTTGGTTGTTTCCAATAGTGTCTGCTGTCAGTGAAGTTGACTGACACCTGTTGGATGGGATTTTGGATGTTTTGTTTTACAACGAAGTGACTCCTTGAAGAGTCAGCGCTCAAAGCTTACAAATATTTGCCTCTGATGCAAATTTTTTGCAAGAGCCAGAAGTGGAACTGCATATAGCACACAATGAGAATGAATCACCAATGATGTGCTGCTTGTGGGTGGCAAATTGTGCAGACCGCTTTGTTTGAAATTTCAAAAGGCAAAGTGCCGAGCATGCATGCATGCATTCTATTGGGCCGCATTTCTATCACCGCGGATGAGTGAGCTGCCACCTGCTCACGCTAACAGATACGATGTAGTGGACCAGTCTGTCAACTACTCTCTGTGTGTGAGGAAAGGAAATCCATGCATCTGTTGGTTTACTTTAATTGTGCAGTGACAAACCGAGGACACGACATGATTAAAAAGCGGTAAAACCAAGGGGATACATCTGAAAAAGACACAAGTTACAAATGTGTGCAGCTAAGAAGTAACCCAAGGGGCTTATTAAAACTCACCGAAACAAAGAAATCGGGGAAAGCAGTGAGAATAAAGTTAAAAGAAATTACCCAAATATAGTGTCGAAATAAATCAAATGAATGAGGCAGAGTCATTTTTAAAAGAAAAACTGAAATTAAAATGTATTGTTGCAAATAAATCAGTACATATATCATAGGTTTGTACTTATTTATGGTCAAAATTGTAATGACCAAATAGAGAACATTTTAATTTTATTTATTTGTGGTGATAGCATCCTCCAGAGAAAAACACTCATTCTACCACCACAGCAAATTAAATTCTCAAATTTAACACCTTCCACAAAGTTTCTTTAAATATTCATCAGTTCCTTTTTAAAATCCACATGAATCACTCTTCACACCGGCATAAATTAGATCCACCACAGCATTTATCGAAAAAGAAAACACGTCACTTTTAAAGCTGTTACTCCGAGTTTTTCCCTTCTTCCAAAAACAGTGGTGAAGAATACCAGGACCAAAAGGCAGGCAAGCAGGAGGAGAGTTTTCATTAAAACAAACTTATGACTGGTGTGTTAACTGCGTGCCAAATTAATCAGAGCACACAAGGCCAAATTGCCTCCTAAGTTACAATATGACTGGTTGCTGAGAAGCAATGTGGCATTTAAAAGGCTATTTTTTAAACAGATTCCGGCGCAGTGCTCACTCCACATAAAACACAGCGGGGCTACATTACACCACTTCCAGCAAACTGAAAACAATGAAGGCAAAACGGCATCACCGATCTGTTTTAACCAGATATTCAACCCGATCTCATGGAAAGACATATACATAGTACGACATTACAAGGACATTCCACATGTTATGAAGACACATTAGCCTTTTCACATGTCGTTTTTAAGCCTCTTTTGCATGCCATTTTTACACCACGCAACAAAACTACGGTAACGTCCGCAGTCAGGTTTAGGCAACAAAACCACTCATTTAAGTTTAGGAAAAACATCATGGTTGGGCTTGAAATAAATACGTAAACTAAGTAAAATACATACGGAAACAACGTAACAAAAGTACGAAAAACACGTCACAAACATTACTGACGTAACTTCAAAATAACAATACTTTGGGACATGAAAACCTGTCTCGAAAAGCGGTCTCCTGGTTAAAAGTCCTGTGTTTATTCCCAGCCGCCATAAGCAGTCTCTCTCACTTTTAATTCTACATCACTGGCTCTGAGTGTAGCATATTTACACTGATGCATTTACATTGCAGTCAAAGCAGACTACATAGCGTACAAATGAGACGGCAAAAGCAAGAACGGCGTTCTTATTTCATGCGAAATGACTTGCGATTGCCGTGTCATTCATGCGCTATTTAGTGCTTCTGGGCTGGAATATTTTTTTGGTCTAGCTCAGCTAAAAACACGAAAACACTGAATCCGTCAGCACGTTATTGTAACCGGTACCGACAACGTTATCTTCACTTCACCTGTCTGCTCTGCTCCGCTCCGTGTGTGTGTGTGTGTGGAGAGGCCAAGTCCTGCACTCGGTGAAACACGAGAGCAGAGGATATTAATGATTGTGTGAAATTTTAGCAGCGGCACTCATTAATGAATACAGGGGAAACACTGCTGTGTGTAGGCAAAATCACAAGATCATGCATTCCAAAAAGCAGCACCACAAATTACTCACTAACACACGCCTTCCTTTCCCAAAACCGCCCTCACTACTTCCATCTCTCTCTCTCTCTCTCTCCCTCCCTCTGCCTCCACTTCGATGCAAAAGACCTTGATGTCTCTTTGAGGGTTTGCCACGGCACATTTCCACGGCAAATCTAGCGTGTCATGCCTGTGCCAGCATTGCCAAGTCCTCATCATTCATCGAGATGACTCACAAAGCAAGGCCGAAACACAAATGCCTCTGCCATCGAAACCCCCCGGAGAGAAAACATGTCTTTATATTAGAAGAAGAAAAGGGAATGGATTCGCACTGATTGGCCTCCGCTGCCTCCCGACTGAGTCCACTCTGATGATCAAGCCTTGAGCAGGTGTATCAAACGGCGGCCTTGTGGCTCGGATACGAGGGGAAATTGTTTCACAGATTGTGGGAAATTAATTGTTGTCTCTAATTACCTTCCTTTGTGTTCATCTGAATGTTCCACATGCGGAAAAAAACTTCACACAAAAAAAAAAGATTAATGCTGCAGAAAGTCAACGTGACATGTGATAAGTCACCAACTTCCTTGTTAATGCTGGTTCCTCAGAGCAAAAAAAAAAAAAAAAAAAAATCACCAACCTCTTTCAGTACTCCCTCGTATTCCCCCGAGGTGACGAGAATTCACATCCAGCAATGATCACTTGAGTTCACGGTACAAAAACAGGCGGAACTCATATTTACAGTGATCAAACAGGGTGGCAAACCAGTCCCTGAGGCATGCCATCTTCCACCCACTCATGAAAACGCACCTCGCACGCTCACACATAGAAAACGTACACACACTCTGAACCTCAAGCCGGCTGAAGCAACATTTGATTTGAAGTGATGGAAATGCAGGAACGCAAGCTTGTAATCCTGTAAGGGTGACTCCGGCGCGTTGGAAAATGGGTCCCAGTGGCGGTGCGGCACTGGCTCAGGGGCATTGGTAAATGAATCTGTCTGCAGTCACGCAGCCAAATGAACACGGGGAAGCTAAGTAAGAGAGCGGCGGGTGCGGCAGTTCATTTATGAAATGTATTAGGATTTATGAGGCAATGAAGTGTAAAGGTGCTTTATTACTCTCCCACCGCCGTCAGTCCACCAAGACGGAAAGCAGAAATGACACTCTAAATGTTTCAACTCCTGTTTTCTTTCCTCCTCTCTAATGGCAGGAAACTGGTGTAATGAATAATATTCTGGAGTCAATTTTGCAAACTTCTCATATTATTTATTTATTTCTATTTTCTTTTAGAGAAGATCTATTTCTGTACAGTCTTTGTTTAGCCAATATCCGTGCTATGTTGTTTATGGAAAAGCTACCCACATCACTAAAGGTCACACTATTGCTCAGGCCAAAAACACACCACCTGATGCCATTTGCAGAGATACACTCATAAACTGTATATAAGAAATAGACGCAGTCACTGTGACGTCACCCACTGGTTTGTGGGCTGTCGTTTTGAAGCTTCGAGTTCGGCATTTTAGCCGTCGCCATGTCGTTTTTTTGCAACCATAAATGACACAAGAGAGTGGAGCTAAGTAAAACCGAACACTGAATAAGACATTTTTAGGCCACCAAAAAGGTTGTAATTAACTTTCATGAACTGAAAACACACTGTGAAAGGGTTAAAGTTGTAAGACGTAAACACAGACAACTCCTAGACGGGACAATGCCGTGGTAGCCACCTGTCAATCACATAGCTTTATGGTCTATTTGACTCTAAATGGGACCAGCGATTGAGACCATAAACTCATGTTTACAATGTTTACTGAGGTAATAAATCAAGTGAGAAGTAGGGTCATTTTCTCATAGACTTCTACACAATCAGACTTCTTTTTGCAACCAGAGGAGTCGCCCCCTGCTGGCTGATGGAAAGAATGCAAGTTTAAGGCACTTCTTCATTGGCTTCACTTCTCAGACCAGGAGGTAGCCCACTGGATACACTGTATGTTGAAAAGCCCCCATTAACATGCTACACTGTGACTCCTGGTTGAACCAATCCTGGAAGCCAACCAGGTGTGGAAAGATGATGCTGATCTCCAGAAGCCATGTCAAGCAGAAGGAATGAGACGATCTTGTGTGAGTATTACCCACGTTGCGGGGACATAAACCTGTTTACACAGTCACATTGTGGGACTTGCCTTCCAAATGGGGACAAAAATGCATGTCTCCACAATGACAATCATTACAATTTAGGGTGAGGACTTGGTTTAGGGTTAGGGCAAGGTTAGGGCAAGGTTTAGGTTAAGGTAAGGATTAGGCAAGTAGCAGTTACAGTTAGGGTAAGTCTGCAGGAAATGCATGTAAGTCAATGTATGTCCTCAAAAGTCATGAAAACAAGACTCTGTGTGTGTGTGTGTGTGTGTGTGTGTGTGTGTATGTATGTGTGTGTGTGTGTCACTGCATTTTGTTATTATTCGATAAGCAGCTCGGAACATCATGACATCACATTATTCTGTGACATCATTGCATCAGAATTCCGAGGCATATAGGTTCAATACACATAACGGAACTCACTAGTTTAAACAAAACTGAAATACATTGCCGAAAAATACGCAAAACAGCTCCGAATATATACTGTGTTTACCGATAAAAACACAGTTGTTCTTTGATACAGACATTTAGTTTTGACAGAAAGCAAAAGAATGACTCAGCCGGAGCAGTCTGACGCTCTCAAGGCTATGAGTGATAACTTCGCAGCCCGCCGCCGAGACAACGACATCTTCTTCAGAAAGTACAGGAACTTCTTCACCGAGAATCAGGAACTTCGTTACAACCACGACATGAGCCAAGTAAACAAGTCCTTGCACGAACGAAATGAGGCCCTGGAACGTGAAGTCCAGGAGCTTCAAAAAAATATGCGTGATGTCGAAGAGACCATGAGGCATAGTCTTGAAACTCAGCAACAAGAATTGCAGCGACTTAAAGTTATTCTGCAAAAATTCAGAACCTATGAATCCAACTACAATGCAAAGGTGGGAGAGAATGAATCTTTGCGCCAGCAAAACAAGGCCCTGGAACTTGAAGTCCAGGAGCTTATCAAAAAGTTGGGTGATGCAGAACAGACCACGACGCAGAAGAACTAGAAGTGCACTCGGAGAGCGCAGACCTCCGCCATGGCAGGTTTCATGTACGTCGCGGAATCCTTCAAAAGATTCCTGAATCCGGAAATCCAAAATAGAATCCAGAATCCAAAATCTAAAGGATTGTTCGTTGTGCCACACTCCACCCCTCCAAAAAATGTCATTCAAATCCACCGCAAACTTTTGGAGTAATCCTGCTAACAGACAGACAGACAAACAAACAAACAAACAAACCAACGCCGGTGAGAACATAACCTCATTCAAGGCCCTTGGCCCAGGCAGTAGTAATAAAAATAAAAAAAATTATAAATTATTAAGTTCACTAATTATTTTACAAAAAGGACCTGAACATTGTTTTGATAAATTACAGCATCCTCGTTCTCCTCCCCCTTTCCCCGTGCCGTGCATCAGCCCATCCAGATGCTCTCTACATTGTTTTTACTGTATGTTCATACGGCTTATGAGGCGCAGCGCCAAAAACGCTGGGGCTGTGCAGTTACGAATCACCATTATGAATCTCCCAGAGAGAAAAAGAGTGCCTGCAACTTGTGCCGGTGCGCAAGAAAAAGTCACAGTACGCCATATATGTATTTATGTACAGTATATATACAATCGATTAAAATATTTAATCACGATTAATTGCACAATTGTTTTTCAATTATTATTATAGAACTGAGAGTTTGGTGTAATAAAATAATAATAAAGTCAATTTCCTATTACATTTTTTTTTTCTAAATGACAAGTTCCACACTTGGTTTGAGTAGCATGATAGTCCACTGTTGGTAATGTAGGAATGTGTGTGTGTGTGCGGTGTGCGCGCACACACACACACACCGCACACACACGCGCCGTGGGACCGAAATGTGAAGAGTGGTTTTGCTGGTTCAGTGCATCCTGGTTGAGATCAAAATCACCTCAAACTCGTGTGAATAAGGTCTCCAAGGAGGGTAATGGAGAAAAAGGCCAGCTTGGTGGTTTATGGACTGTGTGTATCCATGTGTGTGCGTAGATATACTACATGGATCTTAACAGGATCTCTTCTCTCGCTACAATGTGAATCTCATCAATCTTTTTTGGTGATTATTCTGCTCACTAATGGCAGAGTTTTCACTGCAATTTGTGTCACATTTTGTGTGAGTTTGTGTCATCTTCTAATAAAATGTGGTAATATCTGGACTCTATTTGGAGGCAATACACAATCTTGAAGTAAGTTCTGCCTTAGAAGACAACTTCAGGGGCCCTAAAGTCCCCCGAGGAATAACCTGCAAAAAATCAAACTGATCGAAGTGAAATTGTGCACTTAAAGGGAAAATTTGGCACCTTATATGTGGAAGTCCAATGGCGCATGAATGACACGATAATTCTTAAGTCCTTCCATGTTCAATAACAATGTCGTTCTTGCTTTTGTAGTATCAATAGTACACCATGTAGTCTGTACTGACTTCAATGTAAACGCATCCGCGTAAATATGCTACACTCAGAGCTAGTGACGTAGAATAAAAAGTGAGACAGACAGCTTATGGTAGGTGGAAGGGGAGGTGGATGGGTCCAACAAACACAGGACTTTCAACCAGGAGACCCGTGTTCGTGTCCCAAAGTGCTGTTGAGTTATTTTGAAGTTTCGTTAGTGACGTTTATGACGTGTTAACCGTACTTATGTTAAGTTGTTTCCTTACATATTTTATTTAGTTTACGTTCTTATTTTAAGCCCAACCATTAGGGGTGTGAATCACCAGACGCCCCACGATACAATATTATCACGACACTTAAAGCTGCAGTGGGTAGAAATGGAGCAAATGTGATTTAAAAAAAAAACTTTTTTTATAAAATGGTCACTATATCCTGAGAGTAGTGCATGAGACAGGGTGGGGGAGCGGGTGTGGGGGACATAAACCTGTTTACACAGTCACATCTATTGGGTTTATAGCGACTGATAACGCCTATTTAATACCATGACAACAGTCTAATTGGCTGCGCGAGATGCTAAACAGTGAAGTTAACATCAACCACGACTATTTCCAAACCCTAACTAAGTGGCTGTGTTGTCTAAACCTAACGTCCTGTGAAAACAGAAGTTTATTTTGAAAGGACAATATACATATAAAGAGCGTATACTGTAAAGACACGCCGTCTCTAGTCTGTGCAAAAGTAACGCAAGAGGGGTGTGTCGGTCTTCGATGCCGATGGGCACTGACCAAGAGGAGGTATTTGACGAGTTGGGAGTGAGAATGTGTTAGTCAATACAGAGCAAAATCTCTGAGAAATGTATGAATCTATGAATCTATGCCACGAAGAATTAAGGCAGTTATGAAGGCAAAAAAGGGGTCCAACCCAGTACTAGTAAGATATACCCAATAAAGTGGCTGGTGAGTGTATGAAGGCCATCATTAGCTGGTGTGAGCTTTCTTCGACATTTCGTATGCCTCCCATGCCGTCTGGCCTCTTGACTTCCCACCCAGTGGGGAATATTTCATTAGCACCCAGTGAGAGGAGCACAGAGAAAGGAGGAGTACCTGACCCAACACTCACACCATGAAGATGCTTCCGGGAAAATCACAAAGTCTGCTTTTCTTGCTGTTCTTCCCTTGCACACCCAACAGCTGTGAAGATAACGGATGGTGGCGATTGTTTACTACGGTTATTAAGCGACAGCTTACACACAGCCCGACACATTTGATCATCTAATGACACCTAATTATGTGACCGCCTAATGTTGGGTTTCTCCGGGGTCAGGTTGCCGCTGTTTGCCGTTTGCTGTGCTGAGAATGCTTTTTGGAAATACAGGGTAATTATTGGCGAGAGCCGCTCTCTCATTAGAACCGCTGTGTATCTGAGCAGTGCAGAGAGAATGAGAACAAAATCTAATTATCGCCCTCTTCTCACCCAGCCCTCTGAGACATCAATACTCCATTATAGCACCTTGTCCCCAGGGTGCAGACTAACTCTGACTACTACACGTATGCTGTGTGCATGTACACATATACACACACCTGCAACGCATGCAAGTCATTAAAAAAGTGTGTGTTTTAGTGCATGTACTTCAATAAGATACGGGAAGGTAGCTCTAATTAATAGAATTTGAAAGTTACGTGCACTGTCTTCCTGTTTTTACATATTTGGATGTAGCATTTGTAACAAGGGCTTTGCTGCAAGAACTTTGTTAAATTACCCGGATTTATTTGTTTTTACTTACTCAGTTGGTCTCTGAACTAAATGATGTGCCCCAGAGGGTTACAAACTATAAGATTTCCATTCAGATATGGGTCATAAGGGATTCTGCCCTCACAGGAAAATAAATGCGAGAGGGCTTCACTGGGCCAGATGGAGCTTGACGTGGAACAGCAGTTCACGGTAAATGTATCCTGTACACTAATTTTTCAGAAATAATAAAAACTGCCAGACTGAATTTCGTGGAGGGAAACACTGTCAGACACTGCTGCTGCTACCTCGTCTTGGTTTCTTCGAGAGCACTCATTGACTGCGGCGTATCAGAACATGTCATCATCAATCTCTCTCTACATGACAGCTGCAGATTGAAATCAGCGTGATTTAAAAAGACCAATATATCTCCGATGGCTCAAGCTTGTGTCAGCTTGTGTGACGTTAACCTGCTGACATGTAGCAGGTAGCAGTAACGAGAGTCGGCACCACGTCGGCTTTGAGGTGATTATCTTTGATCTCACAGACTTGTCTGGGAACGCTAAATCCAGGCTTTGTTTCTTCTACAGTAGGCTGCTCCTGGCCATGCGGCTCAAACTGCTCAAGAAGCACAATTTCTGCTCTTCACTTCAAGACCTGTCTCGAGTGTAGGATTAGTGCTTGACTGGTGACAGTAGATTGTTTTGTACTGTAGTGGTGTTGCTGTGGCCAGTAATGAAACGGAACTCGAGAGTTAATCCCGAAAGTTCATCCTTGACCTTGGAAACAGATCTTCACTCAAGGTGATCACTAATGCTGGTGAAACCCCTCCTACTCAGAGTAGAACAGCGTGTTAGCGAGCAGGAGGATAGATGGAGGTGCAGCAGGTTTGGGGGAACTCCAGGCCAACTGGTACAGGGGGAAGTGGGTGATGGGAATCCACCCCAAATTAAAGGAGAACTATGGTGTCTTACAAGGTGGATTTTATATTTGTAGTTCTGGACCATTCTGTTCTCACAAACAAGGTGTATGAATGACACAATAGTTCACAAGGCATTTAGCGTGTAATAAGAACGCCTTTCTTGCATTTGGCGTCTCATTTGCACACCATGTAGTCTGGACTGACTGCAATGTAAATGCATCCGTGTAAATATGCCACGCTCAGAGCTAGTGACGGACAAATAAAAAATTGAGAAAGACGGCTTATGGCGGGTGGGAGGGGAGGTGGATGGGTCAACAAACACATGACTTTTAACCAGGTGACCGGTGTTCGAGATTGGTGTTTTGTTTTTAGTGACATTGTTTTGTCGTTCCATATTTTTTTCCTTAGTTTACAGTTTTGGAAAGCATAGACAAATGATGCTGTTGTCCTGCTGACAGGGATGTTAGATCAGAGAACGCCTCTACATGTCGTTCTAGACAGAGAGCACGGACAAAAATGGTTTATCTGAAGGACTTGTAAAAATCATGATAGAAAACTCGGGCTGTCAATCGATTAAAATATTTAATCACGATTAATTGCATGATTGTCCATAGTTAATCACGATCACATTTTGTATCTGTTCAAAATATACCTTAAACAGAGATTTGTCAAGTATTTGATACTCTTATCTGCCCAACAAGCAACAACAGCTGTCAGTGTGTCAGTGTGCTGACTTGATTATGACTTGCCCCAAACTGCATGTGATTATTCAGCACGGGGGCTGCGTAATGGAGAACTCTTTTACTGCCAAGGTCATTAAGACATGTTATTACACGGCTGTGTTGAATACTCGAGTCTGATTGGTCAATCACGGCGTTCTGCGGTCTGTAATTTCTGTATGACAGACTGTTGCTATGTATAACAGACCGTTGCTATGGGCGCAGCTCTGATGTCGGACTCTGGCCGACCATTTCTGTGTTAAAATATTGATTTCTTAAGTAAGTAGCTGTGTAAAGCCGGGTCATTGTCGCCGGCTCATTGTTGTGAAATAAATCCCCTTCAGGGCGATGAGAGACCCCTCCGCTTCACGTCGGGGTTCAGCATCACCCTGTCAGGGATGCTTTCACAACAATGACCGGCTCGCTGCATATTATCCCTTACATATTAAAGTTACCCGTTTTCCAATATCATAATAAAGTTCTCAGAGTTTTTATGTGACATGGTATGAATCTGGATATATTCTGTTTCTTATGTCTCACAGCAGTGCTAACAGGTTGAGAGGCCACAAAGGAACTAAAATGCATCTTTAGATAAACTTCCAACCCACTACTTATTGTTTTACCTCAGGCACTGTGTCAGCCCTCTCATGTCTGATGTTGAACTTGGAAATGATAAGCGCAGGGTAAAGACTGCCGGAAGAATGGAAACAAGTTGGGTAGGAGTCTGTTTTTCTCTCCCACTCGGCACTCGAGCGGAGCTACAGTAGGTGGGCGTTTTTCTCCGACAAAGAGACGGAGTGAGGGAGATCGGCCAGGAGACAGGGAGACGTGTGGAGGGGAGGACGGCGGGCTCAGTGAGGCAGGTGAAAGGGAGGGAGGGAAGGTAGAGTGATAATTCTGTGTTGGAGACGGCGCGTGGGGGAGAGAGAAAGGTTTGCGTAGGGAGGATATATTACATGCAGTTCCATTAGTGTGTGTAATGGTGCTGAAAGGCTGCGTCCTGGTGCTGTTGACCGTGATGATAGTGGGAGTTGAATTAAACAGTCCCTGTCAGGCGTCGCTGGTCATATGCAGGGCTGGTATATCAAAGAGAAACACACAACTCCTCTTATGCAGCCGTATCACAACACGTGAAACCAACCGAAGCCTTTGTTCTGGTTTACTGACGGAGAGTGTGCTCAGCACGAGACCAACTCGGAGATGATGACACATGGTAATTGCCTCTGTAGGGTGTACAAATTTACACTCAGTGCTGTGTGGGCACAGGTAATTGCTTTTCACATTACCACCTCAATAATAGTGATAATGTGATAATCACTAGATGATTGTTACACATTGTAAACTTTGTCACAAAACATCTCTGAAAAGCTGTTGAAGTTAAGGACTTCATAACTTACCAAGACTGGAAATCTAATTGAATTCAATTCATTGTTTAAATGTAATTAAGTCTTAAATACACACTTGCAGTTGCATACTTTGTCCTTCATTGTACCTGCTGACTTGACTATGACTTGCCCCAAACTGCATGTGAAGATCATAAAGTGGGCATGTCTGTAAAGGGGAGACTCGTGGGTACCCACAGAACCCATTTTCATTCACATATCTTGAGGTCAGAGGTCAAGGGACCAAATGGATTCCTTAGGTTTTCTAGTTTCATATGATGCCAGTATCTTCACTCTAGCTTTAAAACGGAGTCTGATACAAATACTAAAACAAATTTGCGTTAACGTGTTATTATCACGTTAACTTTGACAGCCCTAATAGATACATAATAATATGTTCATATATTGCATGTTAATGTTCATATTCATAGCACTAGCAACTATGAATATGAACTAGTTAAAGTCTTTTTAATGTAGGTTATCCTCTACCATCATAGATTCTGACGGGTCACACATTTTGCCATACCAAAATCACAGCTATCAAAATCAGTGACCCTATCTAAATAAACTGGAGGCACCATGTTTGGTAACAGCTATCAAAATAAAGTCCAGCAATAAATCCACATATTCATCCACGGATGAAGCCTCATATTACCTTTGGCTGATAAAATTGTACTCTGAAGCTATCCTTTAAAATAGGACCCAAAATACCTCATTTTACAGTATATGCATGCAAGCCTCATCACCAAATGGAGTACGAATGACACGGCAATTTGTAAGTCATTTCTGTATGCAATAATAATGCCGTTCTTGTTTTTGTCGTGTCATTTCACGCCATGTAGTCTGGACTGACTGCAATGTAAAGGCATCCATGTGAATATGCTACGGTCAGAGCTAGTGACGTAGAATAGAAAAGTGACAAAGGACCAGGAGATCGATGTTCGTGTCCCAAAGTGTTGTTGAATTATATGTACTGTATGTATTTTACTTAGTTTACATAGTTATTTTAAGCCCAACCATGATGTTTTTCTTAAACCTAACTAAATGGTTTTGTTACCTAAACATAATCGCGAATGTTTCACGCCAACGACTTGGCCTTAAATGACACACGAAAAGCTGTTTCACATCGTTGAAGATTGTACATTCACTGTGCCGCTCCCGCTCTTTTTGACTCCCTAGCTCTCTCAACCACCTCGCTCTCTTTTTTTAACTAGTTGATAAACATTACAAGAAATGTATTGATTCTTGTGGCGCGCAGTACTTCGTTATTTTGTGAATGATGATGTACACAAGACAGAAGGGGAATTTTGACTCCACAGTGTGCATACCTCTAAATCATAGATGCACTGTTGTAGCAGCTCCACGGTAAGGATTTAATTTACAGCTGGAACTAACGTGCAAGAACTAAATTTAATCCCTAGTTATTCTGGTCAAAAGACGTTTCAGCCTGGAGGAACTTTTTCATAATTCTATGAACACCCCCCTTTTTTTATTGTGTCCGCACTGCAAGAACGAGGAACAATCATAGTTCTCAGAACGACGTTTTGAGGGACTTTTGTTAGCTCCTATTTCAGAGTAGGTACTCTCCCAGCACAAGAGGAACCGTGAGTGATGTAAGTGTACGGTGATTGGTTGAACACATGAGCCAATGCAGCACCGGTAACCACCATTTTTAAAAACACGCCGTCTAAACAACAAACACAAAACACAGACAACAGCTCATAACGATAAAGAAATGGACCGACAGTGAAGTCCAGAAGTTAACTTGTTCATGAGCACCCACCCACTGAACCAAAGAACAAGTGAGAGCCGCTGGTCAGCGAGATAACCCAAATCATAACCAGTAACATTAGAACAAAGGCTCACCTAGTAACACAAAGACTAACCCAGTAACGTCACACATCACAGTGCTAATGCAAACAGAAAAAAGTCCTCTCAGGGAGTCCCCCAGAACTGTTTGGTCCAAAAATCGCTAAAGACCAGCATGGTTCCTGAGTTACTCAAAAGGTTATTGGTCCACTAGGAAGGTTCCTGCTGTAGAAACACCTTATTTAGAGAGACATTTTTGTCTGACATCAAGTCTCATTATCAGAAAGTTATTATACTCCCTATTACAGGGTAATCATAGCACACTGTTGTTAAAGCACTGGTGAAATCCACATGACCTTCTCTGAGATCAGCATGAAAGATTTAGATTGGCAACCTCATTTCTTTGTGTTGCACGATTTAATAACCCTTTCTTCTTGCTCCGCTGCTGCCCTTAGCAAAAAAGAAGAAAAAAAAATCTGGTCCAATTGTTTTCTCCGTTGCCTGATTTCCACCGCCGAGTTGATTGTTTATCACTGTTGTTTGAACCTTATTCACCGCAGAGACCTTAGGGCTCGCCGGAAAATGGACCGGAGTCATTCTGAATTGTGCAAGACAAAAGGCACACTGATCAATAGTGGTTTTAAGTGCTGTAAGTCCAACCTACAAGACATATTGATCCAGTTGCATGTCTTGTTGGTGCACTTGTGCATGAAATTCATTGTGTTACAGCAGCCGTCTTTTATGCCCCTCAGGTTACTTTACTCTCGGTCTCTCTGTTTACCTTTAACCAATGTAAATGAGAACGCACAAAGGTCAATTAAGAACCGTTGATCAATGCCGGCTGTGTGCTTATGGTTGTAGAACACGTGGTACGTATTGTATTTTGTTAAAAGAACCAGAGTATTAATCAAGATGCTGCTCCATCAGTCCGTAGATTGCAGGGCGAGCTGCAATGGAAAATCACTCCTTACCCAGCCACACATGTACTGTAGGTATTGAGTGGTCCTCTCAGTTCATCTGTCTGCTGAGTTGATTGGTGAACTGTGACCACATTGTTCACAGAGACACCTGGGATCCTTTTAAAGGCCAAGAGCAAAAGACAATATGAGAGGAGAAAATAAAATGAGAACAACAACATACGTGGGTTCTAAATGCCAAAGTGATATTTATGTTGCGTTTCATGTGTAAAATGCATAGACTGAATATAAGAAGTGGACGTAGTCACCGTGACGTCACCCATTGGTTTGTGGACTGCCGTTTTGAAGCCTTGAGTTTGGTATTTTGGCCGTCGCCGTCTTGGTTATTTACAAATAGGAGTGACACGAGAGGGTTCGAGCAACCTAACGCTGAAGAAAACATTTTAGGTGACCAAAACATTTTTAATTAACTTACATGAACTGAAAACACATTGTGAAAGGGTTAAAGTTGTAAGACGAAAGCATAGACAGCTCCCAGACCGGACAACGCCGTGGTAGTGACCTGTCAATCACAAGGTAGCCACGCCCTAAAGCATCCCCTGCTTTATGGTCTCTTTGACTCTAAATGGAACCATAATTTACTAAATAAACACCCTACTGTATTGAAGAAGACTTGAAACTAGCGATTGAGACCATAAACTCATGTTTACAATGTTTACTGAGGTAATAGATCAAGTGAGAAGTAGGCTCATTTTCGTATGGACTTCTATACAATCTGACTTCTTTTTGCAACCAGAGGAGTCGCCCCCTGCTGGCTGTTAGAAAGAATACAAGTTTAAGGCACTTCAGCATTGGCTTAACTTCTCAGACCCGGGGATGGGAGATAGTTCACTGGTACAGACATAGACTACAGGTTGAGTGAGCACAACCATGTTTTTGTGTTTATAAAGTTGGGTGCTGCTATATCTACAGTATGTAAAATAGTGTTTTGGGCTTAGTATCAAACAAGCTAGCAAGACTAGTAACCTAGAATAGCAAAAAGTTGAAAGAAAACCAATAATACTGAATAGGCAAATTTTTTGACTAAAGCTGGCAAGCTATTTTGGATATATTTAATCATTTAATATATTTCCAGGATGTTAACTTGACAGCTTTCACAGGATTAATACAGATGTAATTTATGACAGGCCAGTTTCTAGTACAGTGTGAACATACAAAGCTGAGCACAGCACTAAACTTTAAAGTAATTAAATAATCAAATAAGTAATTAGCGCTAGCACCCAAAACAATTCCCACGTATAATAACAAAGTTAATGAAATAGTTGTTCTGTTTCAGCAGTGGACATTAAAGCGGCAGTAGGTCACTTTGAGCAAATATGTGTCCTCCTCGTGCTCCTTACGGCATTTGCCAAGACTCCACCGTGCCGGAGGAAAAACAAGCAATCAGAGCCAAGCAGTCTCTGGGCAGCTGGCGAACTCCGATCAAACGATCAAACTAGGCATCGCTGATCAAATATGAATCAATATTCTGTTACTGTAATGCCTATTTCTCATGTCAAATGTTTTCAGAAACATCTTGTAGTGTACTGTTTAGCTGTAAAATGAGAAAGTTTGTGACCCCGGCTTTCTCATTTTTCAGCTAAACATTACACTACAAGATGTTTCTGAAAACATATTGAGATGAGAAATAGGCATCACAGTAACAGAATATTGATTCATATTTGATCAACGCTGCCTAGTTTGACAGTTTGATCTGAGTTCTCACGCTTCGCAAGCAGCGGCTGACAGCTGCTTTAGAGAATCCTTGGCTCTGATTGGTTGTTTTCCTCCGGTCTGTGAAATCTTGCAAATGAGCACAGGAGGACACAGAGGAACATGTTTTTTTTCAAAGATTATCTCTCTCATGCACTACTGTCAGAATATAGTGATCATTGTATAACATTTTTTTTAATCATATTTGCTCAAAGTTCCCGACTTTGAGCTGAGGAGAGTGTAGCCAGAGAAAATATGCTGCAGAACAGGGAGAATAAAGTCTGAAGCAAGAGGAGGATTGAGAGAGAGAGAGAATGTGCGAGCCAGAATTTAGAGAGAGAGAGAGGAAGATAGAGACAGGATCTCATTAACGGTCTGAGGAGTCTTTGGCCTTGGCCTTTAATGTGATGTCTCTCAGTCTTCTCCAGAAGCTGCCAACTAACCCCCTCGTCCTCCCTCCCTCCCTCCCTCCCTCGCTCTCCTCTGCCTCTGTGCGTCTTCCCTGGCTCTCTCTCTCTTTCTCCATCCCTTCCTTTTTTTTATTGCTCTTGCATCTCCTCTCCCCCTGCTTCTCAGTGTCTTTCTACTGCACTTCTTAATGCAGAGAAGCATGGCGAGATGGGTATAATTTATTTATGGTCATGCATTGTCTGTGTGCGTGGGCTTAAGTAATACTCATCTGAGCTGTGCCGCTATAATACAAAGCCTCATTCCTTCTCATATGCGAGGGATGAAACACAAGCACTGAAGCCTGCTACGGTCCCCGAGTCTGAATGCTCCCGACTCAAAGTCGAGGGAGTGTGGGGGGGAAAGAGGAGCTTTGTAGGGCTCAGTGTGCTTTGTTAAGAACTAGAAAGAGGCCTCTACCCTTTTTGTTTCTCTTTTACTTACTTTGCTTCTTTCTTTAGCAATTTTCTTCTATTTTTTTTCTATAACGTTTTCTTTTTGTTCATGCCTGCTCCTTTTTTCTTTTTTCTCTAGTCCAGAGCTGCAGGGCAGGTCACTGCTGTAGAAGTTAGGGTGCAGTGAAGCAGAAGTGCTTTATTCCACTATAGAAAGCATCTTTTCCCATTAAATCTGGCTGGTGTTTTCCATCTGTCCCCGAGTAGGTTTTAATGGCTCGTCACATGTATCTGGGGAATTAGGGCAGCCAAATAATGCTGTGTTTTCTTCAGCTTGCATCCTTCTTCCTCTGTCTTACCTTCATGCTCTCGTCTCTCACAGCGAGGGCGGGGACATTTAACGTTGTTTTGCTAAGAAATCTGAACATGATGTTTTAGCACTTTTTTTTTTTACTTTTGTTCTTATTTGGTTAAAACTGAACAAATTGAAGCAATCTTTGTTTTATTATAATTTTTTTTCTGCAGTAACAGTGCTCCCTACATTAGTGTTCTCAGGCAAGTGGGAATTTTTGGATTCTATTATCTCTGGATAATTTGGGGCGATATCTGTCTGAGCAAGCCCAAAGAAATGCGGCGATGAGTTTTTTTGCCGTGTCATCACCATTCATATCTATACAACCAATGTGTTTATGATTAAATTGTTTACAAGAATACAAAGCTCTCCATAGATCTAGCCTCTTGATGCATTTAACTTTAAAATGCAGGCTACAAAAAGCTCTTTCCAAAGTCAATGAGTAACCATGCGAAATAACAGTAATCTCAATATTGAACAAAATAATCGTGATTATGATTTTTTTAAATCATTGCAGAAGAAGAGAGCACACAATGAGATGATATAATTAAAAGAGCTCCAGTCAAAACTCAAACAAAAACGATGTGTCATTGTGATGAAAATGTGGCATTTATGTTTGTTTCATGTATTACTTCGAGGGAGGTTAGTCTCCTCATCGCTCCACGAACATCTGATGTTTTCATCTGCTGCTACTTTTCATCTGTTTAAGCAACACGCCTCTTGTACAGTACGTCATGATTTATTTGCTATGTCAGCAAGCTAGACTTCCAACTCATTAGTGGAAGCAAGTTAGCCCAGCTTGCTAGTGGAAAACAAACTTAATTGTACAAAGGGTCCTCCTAAATGTTGAATTTTGTAAAAAGGGATAATGTCTTAAATTGCAAACTTAAACAAACACAATGCGTGGTTTTTGTAAAAAGAAAAACATGTCTTGTATCAACGTTTGTAGGCTATACAGGGCTATAATGTGCTTCGGTCAGTAGCGCACCCGGAAGTTAACAGTTCTGGTGTCCAGATGTCCTGGTTTGTCCGGCATTGTCCCGACAAATAGACTACCTGTAAAACACTCAAATGGCCCAGTTTTCAACATTCACTACCAAATTGTCCCCGTTTTCACCAAAATTAAAATAATAATAATACAGAATAACAGAACCTCTCAATAAGCTGAATGCCGAAGAGAAAGTCAGTATTTTCTAAAGAGCTCCATGAGGCTTTCTCCTCCTTCATAAAGTACCCCACAATGAAAATGCTGCGTTCTGCACACAATGCGTGACCGAAAATGTAGCCTACTCTTGCACGGTGGAAATGCTGATATAAAAGATCGTATTAAGACGGACAGATAGCTGATAGAATAGAATAGAATATACAATAGCTGGCAGAGATTGTGTCATTTAGCCGGCAGCCTGCATTTGTGCACACTGACAAATACCTTGTGTTTGGCTTTAAAAGGTATCTGACGATCAATAATTATATTACACCGATGCAATCCTTGTGTTTTGTGTTTACTCGTGTTATTATACAGTTTTGAAATAAACTATGTTTTGGTGGATTTTGGGAGACAAAAATCATTATTTGTCTGCTGAGGCGCTGTCCATGGTGTTGAAAGGTGCACTCGTTATGTGTGCTCAGCGCTGAAATAACTGTCCCCCCATCCTGATGAAAACACCTGTGCAAAAGATGTGGTACACTTTTTGGGGTTTGAATATATTGTCGCCCTATTTAGCAAAAACTCTCATACGTCAGTGACAGCTGTTATGAGAAACACCCATTTAGAGGCATCAATCTTAGACACCGTGTCCAAAAACTCTTTTTAAAAATGGGGAAAAAATGCACAATAGCTGCATCACAGTTTATACAGTATATTTCCTTACAGAAAAAAAGTGCATATTTCATATTCACTCGTTTCTCCTGAAAATGCGGATGGGGAGGGGAAAAGAGTAAAGGATGATGGCAGTAGAACACGGTTTGGGAGCTTGCAATCTGTTGCTAAAGCAATAGTAAGTTGTGTGGGCGTGAGAGCAGAACAGAGCAAGAGAGGAAAAACTAAACTAGATGCACTCGTACTCGCACGACTGAAGAAGCCGAGAGTAGGAGCTCCTTCTTGGAATTAGACAGAATGTCGTTCTAATTTCCTCCTCTCCTCCCTCCCTCCATCTTTATCCCGGTTTCTGCCGAGCGAAGCCTAATGATGTCCCTTGTGACAAGTGCTGGTTAACTACTAGCCATCAGCGATCGCAGCCACATAGACACACATGCACACTGTATTTTGGCCAGCAGCTGGTAGCTTTGCCAACTGTGTCCCCCTGACTTGAAGGAGATATGGGGAGCAGATGTGACTCTATTCTGCCTGACAGGTCTGGGAGAAGAAAACAAGAGCCAGCAGACTGTGTGGGGGGAAGGAGACGGGCGCTACAAGAGCCTGTCTCCACCTCTTACTGCCGGGAAACATACAACAGCTTTGTCTTAGCATTGTATGGCCATGGCTTCATTCTATAACATACTGAGCAAAGAAGACCCCGCATCCCATTACCCTAGAAATGCCTCTTCCTTTCCCTCACCACTTCCTCCTTTCCTTTCTGATGTGTGCCCCCCACCACCCCGATATACTGGAGGAAACACAGTAAGCTGCTTCATTATCTCCTTTGCAGCAGCTTTGTTGGAGGAAACACGGGACTATCCTTTCAAGAAGCATTCCTCGCTGCCACGCCCAGCTACACTTTAAGATGACATCTGCAACAATACAGACACGAGATTAAAGCTCCCAAGAATATCAAACACTGGAAATGATCCGCTTTTTTGATTTTCAGGGATTTCAAAGATGTGTTTTTTTACTTGAATATCTTTCTACAGGCAAATCTTAAGGCTTTATTTTAAAGTACAGCACAGTGGCTTACACCACTTTTAACTATGAGGCAGATTCAGGCAGATTTCATGACAGAGCATTGTGAGTATTAAGTCCTGTGGTTCACCAGATGACTGAAAATCTGCGATAAAAGCCACTTTATTTAAATTCAGAGTTGTCTGGATACTGTTTCACTCATCTATCTCCCTCCGTTTCTGCTGAGAAATTCACAGCTTCAACATAAAACAGTGCAATCTAATCACAGTTCCAACCATAGTCTGTATATATAGTGTGTATATATATATATATACTGGAAAAACAAAGTTCGGAAACTTGTGTTTGGTGGATTATTTCTCTGTTGTTACAATGCTAATGGTCATTGTATTTTACATCGTTGGAAAGCCTGTTTATTTACCTTCGCAATGATGTCCAACTTGTAAGGATCATGTATTTGTGGGATGAGCAGCACAGCTGATAATGTGGGTAGCGCCCAAGAAAAATTTGCCAAAATGCTCTGCCAATGGTAAACAGTGTATTCTCATAAGGCTACCAGGAAGCCTGCAATGACTGCCCTTCACCGTCAGGCCCGTTTGCGCTGGTGTCGACAACACAGACAATGGAACCTGAACATGTGGGGGAATGTCATGTTCAGTGATGAGTCCAGGTTCTGTCTGCGAAAGTTGGACGGCAGGGTCAAAGTATGGAGACGACGCGGAGAACGCTATGCTGATTATTGCACCAATGGAGTAACAGCTTTTGGTGGGGGCAGTGTCATGGTGTGGGGGGGGTGGCATCTCCCTCACTGGCAAAACAAGGCTTGTCATCATTGAAGGCCATCTCAATGCAGTGAGATATCGGGATGAGATTCTGCAGCCAGTGGCGATCCCATATCTCCACAATCTGGCACCTAACTTCATCCTCCAAGATGACAACGCTCACCCCCACAGAGCCAGGGTTATCACAGACTACCTCCACAATGTGGGAGTAGAGAGAATGAAACGGCCTGCCAAGAGTCCAGAGCTCAACCCAATTGAACAATTGTGGGATCAGCTTGGGCGTGCTGTACATGTTAGAGTGACCAACACAACCACGCTGGCTGACCTGCAACGAATCCTGGTTGAGGAATGGAACGCCATCCCACAGCAACGTGTGACCAGGTTGGTGACCAGCATGAGGAGGAGGTGCCAGGCTGTTGTGGCAGCGTATGGATCTTCCACTCGCTACTGAGGCTCCTGATGGTGTATTAAATGAATAAAGTGTAAAATAGCCAATATGTCTTGTTTGTTCCTTGTTACTGATAGAGAGTTCAATCATCCAATCCACCAAACAACTCAAAACAAGAGTCAATACCAACAGGAGAATACACTGTTTACCATTGACGGAGCATTTTGGCAAATTTTTCTTGGGCGCTACCCACATAATCAGCTGTGCTGCTCATCCCACAAATGCATGATCCTTACAAGTTGGACATCATTGCGAAGGTAAATAAACAGGCTTTCCAACGATGTAAAATACAATGACCATTAGCATTGTAACAACAGAGAAATAATCCACCAAACACAAGTTTCCGAACTTTGTTTTTCCAGTTTATATAGAGAGAGAGAGAGAGAGAGAGAGAGAGAGAAAAAGCTCTATTCAATTTAAAGATGCTGCTATTTACTCCTTCTTAGCTTGTGAATACTAAGCAATGCCACACCAATCATGATTCAAATCCAATACTCTGTGGAAGCTGCAGTGTGAGGGCACGAGTTTATTTGAGCTGGAGTGATGAGTTATAATGAATTCCTCCCGTGAGGCAAGGAGCCACACTGTACACGCAAATATTGAATGATCAAGTGATAGTGAAACATTCCCGGGGGGTATGTTTGAGTCGGTGACATCCATCACATTCAGACATTTCACCACATGCATGTGTGTGCTTGATAAGCATCGGCATACGTGTTTGTGCATGTTAAAACTGGTCTACTACCACAATTTACTCGCCATATTTATGCATCTTTAGGTGAAGGGCTTATCTACAATCAGGCTCATTTCCTTTATACGGGGATTAAGGGGGAGTAATTTATCTTTAATCTCATCAGATAGGGTGCTCAGCGGTGTTTGCACGCTGAAAACGAACAACCATGACCCACACCAACGTTCACGCGCGCACTAGTTGAGCGATTAACAAGTAATTTGCATTGTGTGTGCACTAATCTGGGACAAGGCCGTAATTATACTTAAGGACAATAGCACAGGATGCTTGTTGGACTGTTTATTAGATGAGTCAGTCTGAGTCAGTGTCCTCCACACACACAAACACAAATACAGCTGTTAGTCCGGTAGTTTAATGCTGCTTCACTTATGTAATCGTGCATCATCAGAGTGCATAGAGCACATTTAATGTGTGGTAAATCCAGCTCGGTGCAGTACTCAGTGCTTCTATTAACTAGATGAGAAATGTCTAACGTAGCCCGGGGGCTGGGTGTGGCCACCCACGCTTTTGTTAAAACAATGGCAAGGGAATTTGCATGGAGCTATTCAAAAACAAGGTAATTCAATAATTAAAAGAATAACTAGAAAAAAAGAGCAACAAAGAAAAAGAGCACAAGTGAAAAGAACAAAATATGAATAAAGGCACATCTAAAAACCTGTAATTAAAATCAGTGATGAACAAAAGTTTTTAGCCTTGATTTAAACGGTTGTTTTCTAAGGCTGTCGCAATAACTGCAATATTGCAACACCGCGATATTGTCAAGCCAACCACAGGGGATGGCAAGCAACCGCCATGTTGACGTTTTTTTCTTCTTTTTAACTCTTTGCAATGGGAGCGCCGCATTTGTACACTTTGCTACAAATTGCAGCAGTGTGACGAGGTGCTGAGTATCTATTCTGCGCCTAACGCTGCATGTATGGTGTGTTTTTCTTCTGGTCGCTGAGAGTTTGGGAAAACACCAAAAAGACCAACTGTCACATCCTACATGTAGGCTACAAGTGTTGGACAGCAACAACAATAATGGAGGAGAAATCAACCCCTGTAGACCGGCAGGTCCGTCCTCTCTCCCTACGTGCTTCAGCCTTCCCTTCATCCAGAGCAAGAACTCTACCTTGTGCCGACATAGCAACCAGAAGCACCCAAAGCGCCCACAATGAAAATAAACGCTGTGCCTCATTGCCCTTCTTTGTTCTGCATTTAACAAGTATTTAATTTGTTTTAAAAATGTCATCTTTGTCATTTAAAAAGCAAGAATATACCAAATAATACACTAACAATAAAGCTTATTTATACAGGACTAAAATCATGGACTAAATAATAATAAAGTAATTTGCCAAAAATAAAGTTGCAATAATACCGCTGTTGAGCCAATCATTATCACCGCAGGGGAAATCACCACGACAGCCTTAGTCGCTTCAACCAAATTATCAAAAAAATATATATTTTCTCTGTCACAAACTGGCTCAAGGAATGTGACAAAGAGGGAGTCCACACAAGGGATTAACTTAAAACCAACATCATTTATTGAACTAAGGTTAAGATCAGAAATGCTAGCAATGAAAGGAGGAGTTCATGGATGTGTGTTGTGGAGGTGTTGATGGTGCAAAAGACAATGAAGATGCAAGGTGGATGCCAGCTACAGAATGAACAACCTGGCCCAGCTTTTATAGCCTGGAAGGCCCAGGTAAGCTTAATCAAGCAGACATCAGACTTGGTCTGGTTTTGCCAGTCCGGTCTGGTGTACGAGTTCACACCGGTTTGATTTCATGCAAACCGGCTGAACACGTATGACACGTTCTGGCAGATTATAGAGTAGCCGACATCAGCAACCTGTGCCGACGCCGTCACAGCACTAAATCCAGCTTGTGTTGCATTAGTAATAAGCAATATGACAACGTGATTAAAGAGGAACAATGGCTATTTTTAAAACACTGATATTATTCTGGAGGCTATATAACGTGATGGAAAAAAATACTGCAACTTGCTCATGTACGCGCATATTGCAAGGGCGCGCCGGGAAACCACAAGGTGGCACGGTATACAGCAACTGCCTGTCAGTGGCGATATGAATGGAGTACTGTGGCGGCGAAACTGTCTCATACCACTCTGACTTCTTTCGTCTTCCAGTAGTTTATGCAAGTGCTGTCCATTGGAACAGAGAAAAAGTCCTATAATGTTCTACACTATTCCTTGTTGTAAACAAATACAATCTTAACTTTTTGTTAAAAACATGTTGTATTACTTTCTGAAATAATAAAAACATAGTAATGAATTCCATGACACCATTGTTTGATAATGAACTGTTCTCTGCATAAAAACTAGTTCTACACAGAGGCAACAAAAAACGACCCTCTGATGCCTGCTGAGTAGAATAATGATGTCTGTCTGAGAAAAATTATACGTTACTATAAAGAACATCTGGGGTTTGAGTTATGCTGATATTTTTAATAAAGCAGACTAGAGAATAAAGCAACCTACTTTTTTGTTCTGAGCTACTTGTGACCCGTTCAGATTACTTCCTGTTGTGTTGGACTAAATCACTGAGTATTGTTTTATGGTTATACTGTTAACCAGTGGTTCTCAATAGGGGTCCTTTAGGCCGTTCCCATTAGCTTTTTGCCAAGGGAACCCAGGGCGATGCTAACTTCCTGGTTGGCCTACAAAAATATGTCATCCCAGCAGCACTCTATTCTGATCATAGGTTTCCCTTCCTCCACGGTTATCTTTTTAACTGTAGGCCTAGTTGACAACAATTATAAAATTCTGGTCTTAATCATATAACAACCAAAATATTTTCAGATGGAAGGCCCTGAAGCGAAATCTTATCAAATGGAGGTCCATGACCTAATGTGTATCAATTAAGGTGTCCTTGACACGAGAAAAGGTTGAGAACCACTGCTGTAAAATGACACTGTTCAACATGACCATGTAGTCTTTAACCTCTTCCACTCCTTGAGGGCCCCAGCATCCTCGGCTGACTTTATTGTCAACCATAAACTAGAGACCTTGGGCATTCAGAGGATGATGGCTTTCCTAGGTATGTTGACAATAAGGGGGTTTCTGAGTAGTTTCCAGAACAGAAGTGCTCGCCATCCAATCGCCAAAAAATGCAATTCTTGCAGAAATCTCCAAATGTCAAAAGTTTTTGACACCAAATCACAGCATGGCTTTTTCTATGGTGTTCCTCAAGGTCTTGGTGTCTTAATGTAGTATTTTGGAGGGATTATTGATAATTTTTATCAATTCTCGAGTGGTGAAAAATTGTTAAATCTAGCACCAAATCTGAGTAACAAATGGTATATTATTTTATGACTAGAACAACTTGACACAGTGCTGAGCTGCATCTCAAATTAATCTTCAGGTTCCCAGCTTTCGGATGATGTTCACCACTTCTGTGTGACATCTACTGTTGGCCTGTTATCTCCCCTATAAAAAAGACAAAAACAGGTCTATAAAAAAAGGGAGGTGGAGTGGAAAAGGTTAAAATAGGACACTAAATCTGTGACGCAGCACATCTTGGAAAGAGACTGGGACACAATGACATTTAGGTTAATGCACATGACCTTTCTTGCGTAACTCTGTCAGAGCGACTCTACAGGGTTATTTGAGGTTGTCGTGGTTGTTTGTGTTGGCAGAATAATGCGTTAAATAAAGAGCAGGGATGTCACGGTACAAGAAATCTAGTAGTCGATACCAATACCAGTGAATTTACACGATTCTCGATACCAATTCGATACCACGGTAAAAAAAACCTAAAAAAACAATAAATCCCATGTAATTCAACACACACTCCTTTATTAAAACATTTGAACAAAAAACAGTGGCATGTAGCCTTTAAGTATTTAAAACAAACAATATTGTCTGGATGTCTGTCTTTGAGTTGCTTTGCTAAATTGGAAGTATTTCCTCCTTTGGAAAGAAAAGTACGACGGCACCGTTACTGCACCGCATACTGGTTTTTGCGAATCTATTATTACTCCTTGTAAATCCGCCTCGAACGCAAAGTACTTCCATACCCGACTCTTGCTATTTGTTTTCTCAACGAGTTGAGGCGGAGGTAGCGCTGCAGCAGCTGCCATCTTTCACGTCTCGTGTTGTTGTTTTTTTTCCGTGCTGTTACGGCATTCTTCTTCTTCCTTCATTTCACGGCAGATGAGAACACATGTAAGCGTATACTGCCCCCATTAGATCCGGAAGAATCGCATCTCCAGTGCCTCCGCTCCGGTACCAAATGACCATTACAGGCATCGTTCGGTACCGAAGAAAACGAGAACCGTCACATTTTTGGAATTTTGGTACCAAGTTGGTACCGAAGTATCGGTGCTCATGACATCCCTAATAAAGAGTTCAGTCTGCATGTCAGCTGGGTGACTTATGTACAGTAGTCTGATGACATGTTCTCTATGCTTGTTTGAAAAGATAAGCCTATGTTGAGTTGTTTTAGCCAAAACAGGTTTTGTAAAGAGATTAATATGTGAAACAACTCCCGGGTTGCTGAATGGAGGGATTCAACACATACACACAAACAAAAAACACACACACACACACACACACACACACACACACACACACACACACACACACACCACCTTGTCACAACTCTTTTTAGCTCTCATCTGAAACGAGAACATGCCCTGGGCCGCGCTGGGAGAGTGGAAGCCAAAGACAAAAAGAGAAAGCAAAAAAAGAGAAGGACGGAGAGGGAAATAAAATGAAAGAGAAAAGCCAAAGGGGAGAACACGGAGTGATAAAAGGCCAAACCAGGGAAGGGTAGGGGGAGGCAGAGAGGGAGAGAGAGAGAAAAAGACCGGAGCTGTGGATCAGCCTGGAGGGTCAGCGGTGTGAAAGAGTTGTGGTTCATTGTAATGTCTCAACCTCTTCCATCCTCCACACACCCGACCACGGCCCACCCCCACCCTCCAGGAGCTATTTAACATGGAAATTGATTTAAACAGAAGCTGAGATATCCGCAGTGGGACCTGAGGACAGGTGCCTGTAGTCAGCAGAGGAGAAGCTAATGAGAGGTGAGAGACCTGAGCAGAGCTAACAAGGAAAGCAGCGAGCACAATGAGATGGGAGTGGAGACGGCAGAAATTAGAGGGAGGGGAGCACGGACCGGGGAAGAAATTGAAGTGAAATTGGAGAGAAATGAGGGAGTCGAAATTTTATAATTTTCCAACTCGAGCTCCCAGCCAACTGAGAGATAAATAAATAAATGAGTGAGAAAAGGGTGAGTGTTCGTATGAAGAGTCTGTGTGTGGGTGTACAGCTACAGGCTGTGGGTTACCAATATATTCCAGTCAGGCAGAAGAACTGTTAGTTCAAATTTTACCCTTGTGGAAGGAACGTTTATGGTATAAAATACAGTAAAGTACAATAAAACTGCTCAATTAATAGCTTATGCAGAGTAAAGGGTAAAACTGGCATATGAGCTTCTTCATGACTGCAAACAGGACTTAAAGAACATAGCAATTTTGCTACTGGCTAGAGGAACTAGCTTGACTGACTAGTTCAATTTACTGTATCACAATAATAATGTGAAGTGAGGAAAGCAAGCCAACGAGTAAAGTCAAGAGGGCAAACACAGAAGGCTCTTCTCATTTTTCATCTTTATCTCATCTGATCATTCAAATACACGGATATTTTCACAACGAAATGGCCGTCTGGAATGAAAGTAAGTGGTGAGTGAGAGTGGTGTGAAATGGGTCGGCAAACGCCACTTTGTTTCATGTACGTATCATAACGACGGCTTGTATATCCGCCGTCCTCGGTCTTCCGGTTTCCCTTTTTGAATGATGAATACAGACTACGGCTACCTGCTGGTGTGGAGAGTTATTTGCTCTCACGCAGACGCAGAACATACGTGCTAACCGGCCGTTGGCTGTAGTCTTTGCAATGTGTTCAAATGCAACTTGTCGGCCAAGACAAAGGCGACGTGAGGCGATGCAACAGTCGGCCTTCATCGCCGCTAGTTCTTTGATGTCGGCTTGGAGTTTTCTGGGCCTTAAGTTGAAGTTAAACTGAGAACCAACAAATGGTAAATGGACTGCATTTATATAGAGCTTTTCTAGTCCAACCTGACCTCACAGAAATATGCAAAATAACCACGACCTGCGCATTATGTGGTGATGGCACAGAATGTGTTAAAATGACAGAAACAATGCCAATGGAAAGTTCCTTTTTTTGTAGACACACAAATTCCCAGGTTGAACAGAAGTAGGCCTACGTTATAATCAAAAGTCTGGGGTCGGGGTGGGAGGGTCAAACATGGGACTTTTACCCAGGAGACTGGTGTTCGTGTCCCATGTGAAACAACAAGTCAACTTTATGTGAAGTTATTTTAGGTTACATAACAAATATAGTTCTTTTAAACCCAAACCATGATGTTGGTGGCGTAAAACTATCTAAAACTGAGGTCCACCAAAGTACAACAGTGAGGCGGCGAGAACGATGAAGACCAAGGCCAAGCTTTCAGTAGATTTAGTCAGAACATGCTGACACTACGTGCATGCCAGTTAACAGGCCAGCCTCTAAAATAAAGTTGAATTTTGCAAAAAGGATTATTATTATTACGTCAGTGATGGTCTTTAATTGCTCGAGTAAGCTGCATATTTAGTCAAAGCACACTGCTTTATTGATAAACCTATACATAACCATTTAATTAGAGGAGCGCCTGTTGAAGGCAGCACAAAGCCCCCCCCAAAAACCTCACTGCAGCGCAACGAAGCCCTTAACCAACTTCCTAGCAGATAAATAAGCTACTACAATTGATATTTGTTTAATTTAAACCTCCATTAATGGATTTTGGGCCACTTGGGGGCAGCGTAAGAAGCTGTAAATTCAACATTGACATATTATTATAGTTCTTTCACAGTATTTATTTAGCACTTAAACCTGCTTTATAATAAAAAAAGATAGAAAATCTCACTTTTTACAATATGGGACCTTTAAGACTATTTGGCTGGCATGGCAACAAAACTCAAAGTCACTTCCTGAGGTTGAAATGTAGGTATGGTTTATGAGTACGTAAAAAAAAGGTTCAGGGATTCGTAGAAATTTCCTGTGATGGAAAAGAGCCAATGCTAATGGGAACACTTGACTTCACTTGACTCCAGCTCCAGCTCAGTGATATTGCTGTTATACACCCATTAAGTATTCATTTCAAAAAGACCTAAACCACCAAACCTGTTCACCTGGCTCGTTTCACAATGCACATACAATAGTGTTTGGCGAGGGAATAAAGATCAGACCACTTAAAGTGTGATCCATCATCAGAGCTGATGGCTCCTAGTTTTGCCAACACCCATATTCACACACTGAGATTGTCCTGCTTGGGCCAAGTATCAGTTACTTCTACAGTTTGTTTAATTAAAGGAGCGCCTGAATTGGCTGAAGGAGGTCAAAGTAGAGGTCGTACAGTTGAAAGCGGTCTTGACTCACAGGTCTAAACGCCCTCTTTTGACTTAACTTCCCACAAATGCATCTCCAAAACCAGGGTTGAGGCAAGTAACTTCATTATTTTTGATGGAAATCAGACGTGACAAAGACGCATGAGGACATTCGTTGTTTCCCTCATTCAGCACCTGAGCCGTCTGCACATTAAAGAAAAGGCTGACTTCAGTGAAGCTCGAGTCTTATTGATCTCGGCTTGCCACTGGGGGATGGCGAGAATTCAACATGTGAACATGCCGGTGTATACGCTCACGCACACGGACGCGGTTTTGAATATCAATGGGATTAGTGAAAGGTCTGGCTGTCGCGAGCTTTCAGATTGTAAACTACGCTAAAATACGACTGTGCTGCTCTTTAAATGTGATCCCGCAATTTGATAAATGTTATTTAGGAAACATGACAGGTATGACATTTTCTAGCAATAGCCTCCCACACACAGATGTAAAGGCACTTCTCATTCTCTCGCGCTTTCCATCAGCCTCTCTGCAGAAACTGATATATGCACACACAGAAGCACTCACTGTTCTCTTTCATTAATAAACAACCCAAGATGTGCTTCCAGTCTCTTTTTCCTGCATGCATGCACACTCACAAACACACACACACAGGCTTGCTCTAGAGTATCTCACTTTGCACTGCAGTATCTAGTAAGTCTTCCATGGCAACCATTTCAAAAGTAAGATTCATCCACTTTATATAGCTGGCCTAATTTGTCTACTCCAGCCCCCGCGGAGCACTGCCATCCACGATGACGGCTGGGCCCTGTGCAGACTACGCGGCGCAGGAGAGAGCGGGGGACAAAGTCCCAATGCAAACATCAACATTTAGTTTTGAAAGTTCAGTGTTCTACTTAATAATGAAAAGACCTAAATAAAAGTGAGAGAGGAGCAATTTAATAAGAAAATATACTTGAGTGCTGAAGTTGCAGACACCTAAAATGGTACATAAAGCAGTAGAGAACATGCGTTAAAGCTGTTCCAATAAAAGAACGGAGCATGGACGCATTGTGAGACAACTCGGGTCAGACGTGTCTAAGCTGCCCCACCACCTGCTGTACATAGACTAGAGACACAAAACGACTACAAACTAGGCTTGTCACAGTAGTCGGTGTTACCAGTGTTACACAGTGTTCAGGCATACACTGATTACATTACCCACCACCTCCACCGTTGGTTTGCTTTTTTTATAGAAATAAAACAAATTTAGTTGATTTTCGCGTATTAGTGCCGTATCAAGTTTATTAACCGGTGGATGAGATTCCTCACCGTGACATCCCTACTGGAAACAGCTGTGTCTCTTCTATGTACAACCTGTTCTCACTCCCAATTTGTCAAATACCACCGCTTTGGTCAGTGCCCCTCGATGTGTGATACGCACCGAGGCATCCTTTGGCGTCTATATGAGACGCACCAGGCTTTTAACTAACTTCAGTGTAAAGCCATCTGCGCCATTATTTTTTGTGCCTGGTGTTATATCGTCCTACTGGTTGTATTCTCAATGCAGTGAGCAGAACATTCTCCAACCACTCAGAGCCCCCTGCTAAAGACTGAACCCTTACCTTGCGTGAAATTGGCTCCTGATTCTCTGTCAATCCATACCAGTTGACGAGATTATTCCAGCCCCTCTGTTGTGACCAAGATGTAGTCAAGCTCAACGACGTGGTGCTCCTTGATGGCCAGCGCATCCCCCATCTAGAGGTAAGAAGGGGATGAGAGACAGATTGAGAAACAAGCGAGCAGATAGAAGGAGGGAATTGTGGGACAGCACTTACAACAGTGACCTTGAACTGACTGTCTCACGCGACACAAAACACAAAAGGTATGCTGGAGGAAGAGCTTTCTATGAACCCCCCCAAAGAGGCTACTCTATGGCCCTGTTCAGACCTGGCATTAACATGCATCCTCAGTGATCCGATCACAAGTGGACACCTCTAAGTGCAGGTGTGAACACACTCAAGACGCATTGAGGACGCATTGAGATCCGATCACTCTCAAACAACATTCAGAGGTGGTCTGGGCCACATATGGTCACATTCTTTTAGCAAGGTTTACGTGAGCGTGTCCTGGGCCACATTAAGGTCCGCCTACTCAGCTGACATACCGCTGGGATCCGCGGGGTCTCACTGTGCCCCTCATGTGAATATATAGGCAGACGCAAGGGCTCGTTAGCCTCGCAGCATGGAAACGACCTCTGTGCTCTACTGTATTCTGTCGGTACAACTGTATTTTATCAAAATATATCTTATCTATAGGCTATATATCTACAGATATCAGACTAGGCACAGGAAGTGCATTATTATCATACTGTCGGAGATGTGTCTGTGTTTTTGTTCTGCACAGAGCTGACACCGGTCCACCTGTCCACCCGCTCGCTCTCATCCACCGGATCTGAAGCTCTGTACGCCGCTGTTGCCTGGCAAAGGTGACGTTGTCAGCGGCATGGAGGTCCCCGGGGACCGCTGGTACAATAAACTTTTATTTTGATGTTAATAAAATGTACCTGAACTCACGAATATGTAGGATATAACTACTGACACTCCTGTAATATTACGTCCCAATGTCTGCGGTATTTGCAGTGTGTTTACTACATGTTTATTTGCATATAGAGCAGGGAAGTGAGATCAGATCACAAGTGGTCACTCAGGACGCATGTTAATGCCAGGTCTGAACAGGGCCTTTGTTGCTACTTCCAGAATGATAAAGCTAAACTGACTAGGGGTCCGTGGTGTGCCACACAGTATTTACAATATATTCCCAACTGTGAATTAATGTCTGAGGAGGTGAAGCATCATCTGTCTCACCTCTGAAAAGAGAGTAAGAGTCATCAACTGGTCCTGGGTTGACATTCTGGTCACCCATCTGGTATTTGTCCCACATGTTTCTTCCACTGTTTGAACCAGTGACTGTCCACCAGGTACCTGAAGGGAGGCAAGCAGTATTATCATTTTAACTCTGATAAAGCGAGATGGGACACTGCTAATCAGTCCAGATTGAGATTAGAGTCATGCAACAAGCTTTAAGGTGTGTAAACCAAAGCTTTTGTACTTCTTTTTTTACACGTTAAATTATGATAATAGAAATATTTCGGCAGGTGAAAGCTACCTTGCTGTCAGCGTTCTGGCATAACACAGACTGATCGTTGTAACAGCCAACTTGAGTTCAGGTTGCTGCATGCCTGGCCTGCTGGCTCTGTGAAATCAACGGATTAACCCACTCAGCTGGCAAACCACTTAGCTAGTACTTCGGTAGGCTATGTCAGACCACATTAGGATTTATTTATATTTGTTTGTAAATCTATGTGGAAATATGCATGTATCTGGCATTGCATTCTATCCTTTATAACTTTTATGCCCGCCTTGTAAAGCACATAATGAGCACTCGTTTTGATAAGTGTTACATATAGATAACCTTCATTATTATAGTAATTATTATTATCAACCACACAAGATATGTTTGTTAACAGATGAAACATTCATTGCACAACATGAGACTGATACAATCTAGCGTTAAATATTACAATTACACAGAAAGTTGTGACTTTCTTCAACAAGTGGCGTTTGCTGTCAAAACTAAGAGTCGACCAGTTCTTCGATCAGGCGCGATCCAGGCGTTTCCCATAATCCCCTGGGTCTTGCAGTCGGTGGAGAGCAACTGCGGCCGCTTCGATCTCGTGAGGTTATCGTCGCCCACGTGTGCATGACGTCAAAGCAAGTCGGCATCAAGTCGGACACAAATCGAACCGGCATGCATTGCGCGGCGATCGCCGGTGATCGATTCTGCGCAGGCCTGGCTCATCTCGAATGAGCCTTGTATTTGAGGAGTTGGGAGGGAGAATGTGTTGCATGGGGCTTCATCATTTGTAGTTTTATAACAATCAACTTAAGTTTTAAGCCTAGTTACAACTAGGATTTTAGAGCTACTGTGATGCTAAAGACCTGATTAAAAGAGGAAATTCAAAGAATCTGGGTGCCTTTAAAGCCCTTCTGACAACAACAAATGAATGCACCACAAGGAAACATTTAAATGTATGCTTCAACATAAATGTCCTCCCTTCACTTTCTCTAGCTTGCTAGCATGAGCCACCTAGCTGCTGCATTAGCACCAGGCTAGAAAGACACAACAACTAGTAACCATAATATCTCTATAACTACATGTATGGTCAAATTGACACTGTTCTATTACACAGACTGGTGACGGTTCTGGAAAGTTAAAGTCCTCAATTTACCTCCAAAAACATCTCCTTCCTCCCCTCCATGCTTCCTCCTCCAAACCCAAACAGGTCTCTTCCGGGTGTTCCCCAGGCCACGCCCCCTTACACCTGTGACCTAGAGGAGTCAGATCACGTGACCAGTGTGACGTCATACATGGAAAACAATTTAAAGCATGGTGATATAGTGCAATTAAATGCTTGTTTTCATGGTAAATATAGGTTAATATAGGTAATAATTATATAACTCTATGCTGGAATGCATTGCACAACATTTTGTAAAACATAGGAAATTACACTGGCTACAGGTGGAAGTATCTCACCCAAACTAGTGAATTGTTTAGTCATCAAAAGGGTCATTCCTGTTATGCAGCAACAATTCATCCTCATGACTTCTGGAAAAAAAGATGGATTTTAAATTTTCTGTTAGTAAGTAAAATGTATATATTTTTTCTCCTCTCTGTATAAGCTCCCATGTTTGTTTTACAGCCTATGTTAAAAACTAGGAGTATTTTTCATTGATAATGTACATAAATTAATTGTTTCTGTGTTATTTCTTCATGGTATTTTGCAATATTTTGTAGTATTATGGTGTTCATGTGATTGCCTCCCATTGGTTGATGATACCATAGAGGTGAGGCCACATCCGCTTTGTTGAATGCCCTGACGAAGACCTACAGTGGTCGAAACATGTTGGCTTTATACTCCTTTGAATTCTCTCAAAAAAATTATGCCACAATATATGATCACAGTGAGTTTAAAATGACCTATAAATTAATTAAAGAAAATGTATATATTTTATAATGTTATGGCTTAAATTGTATTTATTATATTTGACGCATTTGAAAGAAAATATGAGGAAGTAATTCATGGGGACAGAAATGTTGCTGCATAACAGGAATGACACAAAAATGTATGCAATTCACATGTGGGGGAAAAAAGATGCAATAATTGTCAATCGATTCAAATATTTAATCACAATTAATTGCATTATTGTCAATAGTTAATTGAGATTAATCGCAAATGTATCAAGTATTTAATACTCTTATCAACAGGGGAGTGGGCAAATATGTTAGTTTTATGCAAATGTATGTATATATTTGTTATTGGAAATCAATTCACACCACAAAACAATGACAATTATTGTCCAGAAACCCTCACAGGTACTACATTTAGCATAAAAAATATGCTCAAATCATAACAAACTGCAGCCCAACAGGCAACAACAGCTGTCAGTGTGTCAGTGTGCTGACTTGACTATGATTTGCCCCAATGTGTCTGTAAAGGGGAGACTCATGGGTACCCATAGAACCCATTTTCATTCACATATCTTGAGGTCAGAGATCAAGGGACCCCTTTGAAAATGGCTATGCCAATTTATCCTCGCCAAAATGTAGTGCAAGTTTGGAGCATTATTTGGACTCCTTCGACAAGCTAGTATGATATGGTTGGTACCAATGGATTCATTATGTCTTTCTACTTTCATATGATGTCAGTATCTTCACTCCAGCTTTAAAACTGAGCCCGCTACAACCTATAAAATGCAAGTTGCGCTAAAGAAATGAATGTCTATTCCTAGCTTTGCAGATCAGATAGGTAATGTAAATGTCCGGCCCCTTGGTACTCCACTGTTTTCCAAATCTGGCTCTTCTAAAAAAAGTAATTGAATAGGTCTGATCTATACTGTGTGAACATAAGAGTGCACAGACTGACTGCTTATTAGAATAGCCATCCATAAAACCACTTTCGGGTCAGCTCACCCCACTTAAAGCCCCACCAGTCACCAAGATTATTGCCTCGCCTGATGAGGCAGCAGCTGATGTGCATCTGTGGGAGGCTGATTGTCACCGTCTTCACAGGCATCAGCATGCGATGTTCCTCTGATGGTGTGAATCTGCCGCCACCAGAAGATGCGATCCAGCTGTCCACCATATCTGCCCACAGCATCTCCATCTCTAACACACACCACTCACACAGCATTTTAACACATTCTCCTCCACACTCGGTACCCCCACCCAGCCAGCCTCATAAAAGACAAGACAGCCTCAGCCTCCTGTCTCTCACCTATTCTCCCACGTAGCGTTATGTGAACGCACCACGCCAGTTGACTACATGCAGACTGTGCTGCAGGCAGCTACAGCCAAGAGGAAACATCACAGACTGATACATGGCTCGTTCACATTCAAGTCTACTTTTATTGATCATTGCACAGCAACATTTACTTTCTCTTCCACCCTCGCGCTCTTGACAGCTCATCGATTCAAACAAAAGGAGATGGCTTCCATGCCATCACTTATCTTTCATTAGATTATAGGAGACACAGAAATCATTATTTTAGACATAATAGCACATGAAGACTGAAAAATGATCTGTTTTGGATATGGCCCGTTGACGTTTCATCTCTTTCTATCCTAATATCTAATGTTCTATCCTCTAAGCTGCTGGCTTTTTCAATAAACTAAATGGAGCCTCTGACTTGGCTAATGCTGCCTCTGACCAGCGAGTCGGGACAGAGAAATTTGTTTTTAATACAGGAAAGTAGAGTTTTGACCTCTAAATGTAACTCAGCACCACAGGCAGCCGTAATACCATCAGTGATAATGGCAGAAAATGGCATAGAGGGGGAATCAAATCAACAGAGGCATGATGGATAGATGGATAGATGGAGGGAAGTTAGTAATGTCTGCCTTCACCCAGTCCCTTTCTCACATGCAGCCCTCCTCCCGGGTACATCTCGCCGAATTATCATACTTGGACGCCGAAGCGCTGCGAACAAGCCAGCGTTGGTTATGAAAGTGTTGCACATTTGCAGGGAGCGCACATGCGAGTACATGCAAATAGGCCGCTGCATTAGCATTTGATATCCTCAGGGCTGCACAAGGCCGTGCAATGCCAAGATGTGGCGGCGTGTGTGTGTGTGTGTTCGCGGTGAACTCGGCCGCAGCGAGATAGTGATCCACTCTCTCCGGGCATGTTTAACTCTCCAGCACTGAGTCTAATTTCACGCAGCAATAAGGCATGGATACTAAATAACACGCAGCCAGAATGTTTAAAAACATAATTGAAATGCAGATGTCACAAATGAATGGGAGAATACAGCTTGCCTTGCAGAAAGTGAAAGACTTTTGTTTCATGTCTAATTTAAGGGTTAATAGAAATTAAAAGCAATTTCACAGTCTACTATAACAGGAGTGCTCATTTTATGGTGAATTAGGCTGTAACAATTACATTTGTTGGAAGAGGGGGTGGTCTGCGGAAGCTGCGTACAGCAGCATGCAATCAGCTTCAAGTGGGTGTCTTCGGTGTTAGAAAATAATTACACGAGGATAATGTATAGACATGAAATAGAAGAAAATAGTCCACAGAAAATGAGAGTCTGGTTGTTCTGGATTCCCAGCGAGCTGAAAGTCTTCGCTGACCAGCTGCGGTCTTAGTCCTGTTCCAGAGGGAGTCTGAGCCAGCTCCTCTCAGCTATCAGCTGGCTCCTGTGGGTCACTTGGCGGCCGGCCACCACAGCCACCCCCCTGCCAGGAACAGAACTGGGCCTTGGGCCACTCCTTTCAACAGGGCGACCCTGAGAGCCTCGTCTGACCACCTCCTTCATGCTGAGCTTCTCCCGTGCACGGCTTCACTGAAGAGGAGACAAAATCACAGGCGAGACATCAATCACCACATGTAAACACACATCGCTGGTTCTTTAAAGTGGCAGTAGGCAGAATGTTTTGGGCATCATGGGGCAAAATATATCCATAATAACCTTTCAGCATATTGTAAATCAAGTGTCCTGTGAGAAAACTAGACTTCTGCACCTCCTCATGGCTCTGTTTTCAGGCTTTAAAAAATCTAGCCCGTGACGGGAGACTTTGGCCAATCACAGGTCAATTCAGAGAGAGAGAGAGAGAGCGTTCCTATTGGCTGTTCATTCAACGGAGGGAGCTGTCAATCACTCGCGAACTCCGATCAAACGGTTAAACTAGACAGCACTGATAAAATATGAATTATTTTCTGTTACTGTAATGCGCGTTTCTCACATAAAATGTTTTCAGAAACATCTTGTAGTGTGCTGTTTAGCTGTAAAATGAGAAAGTGTGCTCCGGCTGGTGGGCGGTGCTTGGTATTTCCTCAACAGATCTCAACATGGCTGCCAAGTCACAAACTTTCATCTTACAGCTAAACAGAACACTACAAGATGTTTCTGAAAACATTTAATGCGAGAAATAGGCATTACATTTACAGAATATTGATTTTTATTTGATCAGCGCTGCCTAGTTTGACCGTTTGATCAGAGTTTGCGAGTGATTGACAGCTGCTCATCTCGGCTCTGATTGTTTGTTTTCCTCCAGTCTGTGAAATCTTGCAGATGCCACTAGGGAGCACCGGAGGACACATAGGCACATGATTTTTCCAGATTACCTGTCTCATGCACTACAGGATATAGTGACCGTTTTATAAAAATAACATTTTTCAATCATATTTGCTCCATATCTTCCTTCTCAGGTTGAAGTCACAGAACCTCCTCTACTTCACAGTGATTTAATGACAGATAAGAGGTAATGTTTGGCATAAAAAGAGCCCACTTTCTCAATTTAATTTCTAAGCAGCAGTGGCTGTAATAATTAAAGGTCATTTTCCTGCCAAGTAGCACAGCTCTTCAATAGTAGTAAAGCAACATTATGCTAAGTAAGACATAATTACTGGCAAGACCGGTGATTTTGGATTAGTGCATTAATATTTCAATCAACAGCTAATGTGGTCACAGGTCTCCCTTTTTGAGGATTTTGCAGCAGCTTCGAACATAGCAGCAAATGAGAACCAAAGACCAGACATGTCTGTTGAAACAGTGAATAGTAGGGCCGTCAAAGTCAATGCAAATTCATTTTAACGCCACTAATTTCTTTAACGCATTAAGACACTAGAAAACCTAAGGAATCCATCGGTACCAGCTGTGTCATACTAGCTTGTCACGAAGGAGGCTAAATAACGCTCCAAATAAGCTAAGCTTTTGGTGAGGAAAAACTGGCATAGCCATTTTCAAAGGGGTCCCTTGACCTCTGACCTCAAGATATGTGAATAAAAATGGGTTCTATGGGTACCCACGAGTCTCCCCTTTACAGACATGCCCACTTTATGATAATCACATGCAGTTTGGGGCAAGTCATAGTCAAGTCAGCACACTGACACACTGACAGCTGTTGTTGCCTGTCGGGCTGCAGTTTACCATGTTATGATTTGAGCATATTTTTAATGCTAAATGCAGTACCTGTGAGGGTTTCTGGACAATATTTGTCATTGTTTTGTGTTGTTAATTGATTTCCAATAATAAATATATACATACATTTTCATAACGCAAGCATATTTGCCCAAACCCATGTTAATAAGAGGATTAAATACTTGACAAATCTCCCTTTAAGGTACATTTTGAACAGATAAAAAAATGTGTGATTAATCACGATTAAATGTTTGAATCGATTGACAGCCCTAGTAAATAGTTTTCATGATTAAATAGGACATTTTTTCCTCCGAGGGTCTTTTGTGAAAATAGTTTTGTGAAAGCAGTCGTGTCAAACACATTCCTCAAACAAGTGTGTGACCTTTCTATCAGAACACATCTCAAAAAGTTCTTAAATGGTTCGTTATCCAGCTCCACTCTCCTAAAATGCCACCGACAGTTATGTTTCTCAAAGTCTGACCACCAAGCATTACTTTTCGAGCCTTCATTTAACTTTTTTTCCTGCCTTCAAGGCGCGGACAGGACATCACGAAAAATCCCTCTGACACCTCTCTCCTCATGCTGGTTCCATTTCGGGAATCGCCTCTCGCGCCTATTTCCCTTCTGTCAGAGAGCCTTGAGCTACGGATCCTCATTAGTCACTTTCCCCGAGACCACACTGACACCCGGCGTCGCGTTCTCCCTCGCTCAGACTTGCTGAAGGCTAGCGCGGCCACACACCAATTCACAGGCGCTGTCAAAAAGCCAGGCAACTTACAGGAGCTGGGCAATCATCAGAATCAACCAACCTTTGAAATGCTGTGAATATCGCGAACGTGCTGCCGCTGCATAATGTTACACTGGCTGAAACGCCCACAGGCATCTGCAGCAACGTTTCTTGCACAATGGTCTTTTGGGAAAATGGGACAAGTTAAAAGGACCATACCAGTGGGTTTGGAATGTCTTAGACCATTACCTACAAATTGTGTATACTTCACATTACAGCTCGAGATGACTAATCCATCACAGAGGGGGCCTTGTCAGTTTTCTTTTAAAGTTGGTGCTGCAGGCAAGGACTAAAAACTCTCCTTAGTGGAGATTTCAGCTGCTATAAAGCATCATTGAGGCATTATACGAAAACCCAAGCAAATATGAAGCTTAAAGACTAGAAATATAGGGGAACAGCTAGCCTGGCTTTATCCAAAAGTAACGGTCAAAAGTGTATATACAATTTTAAGTTTTACAGGGAGGTGTGTAACTCTGGCAACCAGAGGAGAATCCAGGAAGTTACCGCTACTTGGTGACCGGTGTCACCGGTGTGAAAAATATCAATTATCGCGATATTATTTTTTGTGATACTGTGTTGATTCTCAAAAACACTGTATCGATTTTTACAGGGCTGTTCCGAATACCATTTTTGGGCTTTGAAACTTAGGTGAGAAATATTCCAAAGTATTCGAAGCTTCACGGCGCAACGCAGCAGGCTGACATGTTCTTCAGTCTGTCGGTCTCCATCTCCCCCGTTTCACACACACACCTCTACACGCAAACAGCGATATCCGTCTAGTTAGTCCGTCTAATTAGAATAACTAATACTTGTTAATGTTGAATATAAATAGTGAATAATGTTGTGGGATTATTCCTTATTTCATGGGCTATTTTGGGATTTATACATTATTATTACATACATACATATATATATATATATATACATATATATATATATATATATATATATAAAAACTAGAAAAACAAAGCATTGGAATACTGATTTGGAGGTTGATTACCATGGCAACGGATGAAGCTTTGGGTTAGCCCTAGATTTTTAATGAATACTTGCGCCCTCTCAAAGTAGTGCTATGATGTTAGATGTTGCAGCGACTGTGATAAATGCAAATGCAGATCCCTCTGTTCTGATTGCATAAAAAAATAAACTGCGTTCTTTATACTATGACAGTTTTCCTAAAATTAGATTTTAAAAAATCCCAATATAATTGCCTTGTTTACAGTATCGCAATATATTGAATCGGAATCCCTGTATCATGATTTGTATCGCCAGATTTTGGCCAATACACAGCCCTAGTAGACTGTGGGTATAAGTCTGACGTTGGCTGCGTATCTCAAAGCATCCATTCCCTCTACTATCTTTTTTGCAAGGGCACCGTCGCTGCATCCTGTGCTAGGCGCCGCCCAAGACGATTGCAACTGGTTAAAAGACATACAAACAAGCCAGAGCGTGTTTTTTCCCCCTATACCAGAAGAAGTGTAGAGCTAGACCTTTATTTATGAGACTACACCCCTGTAAAATGACGATATGATGTTTTTACGTATCAGTTTTTGTACAGACGACAGATTTTATGACCTTTGGACAGAGCCAGGTCAGCTTTTCCCCCCCATGTCTAGTCTTTATGACATGCTAAACTAAGCGGCTACTGGCTGTCAAATGTCAAACTGTTCCTTTAAAAAGGTTGCTGTCTGGAACCAGAGTGGTGATCTCGAGTGTCCATGAATGTGGCAACAGGGAAAGACCCCAAAATGAGCTCTACTTGCTACAAAAGCAATCAAGATTTGAAAAAAAAAAAAGAAAGAAAGATTAGTTCTCTGTGATGGATTACACATTTCATGCAAGTTTCAAGTCTATGCAAGATGTTTCATATTGTACAAACATGAACGAACACTAATGGCTGCCTGGAAGGTAGAAGAATCAATCTTTAAGACTTGCTGCATGGAAAGTGGGGAAAAAAAATATGCAAGTTGTGCGTTACTGTGCTAAAGCATGCAGAAACCAGCACTATGGCTCTTTAAAATGGAAAGAGTTGCGGCGGCGGACCAACCTGAGGTTTGTATGGTCTCACTTCAGCAGACTGTCAGTCTCCGGGGCACTCAGTGACCGATAGCTGTGCCTGAAGGAAGGACAAACCCCAAATCAATACCCTGTCTAAAAACACTGGGAGAAACTTGAGACAGATCATGCAACGTCTACAGGAGAAGATATGCTCATGCAACTCAAGCTTTTCTTTTTTGGATAACTTTGTACAGGCAGAACCTTTTAAATATTACAGTTTACACAGCAAATAAAAAAAGTAACAGAAGATATTGACATAGATTTGGCTTTGTTCATTTTAGCAAGAGTTGCATTAACACTATTCTAATATATTTTGTTAGTACACAGAACAGTTATTTTGGTACATAAAATCCACTACTGTATGATATTGGAAGTTACGTTTTTCTTACTTTTGAGTCGATTCTTTTTTGTTGCCATGACTGTAATAATATTTTAAGAAACTGTACGCATTTACCAGCAAGTTTATGTCAATGGATAAACACACTACGAAATTAAACATTTAGGGTTAGGTTACCTTTACAGTGGAGTTCTCTAGGTTATAACCATCCTCTCCATTGCACTGCCATTACTCTGTACTAAAGTAGCCATCGCGCCAGCGTCATTCATGACAATGAAGCCTAGACCTGAATGGTGGTTTGAATTCAGTTAATTTTCAGCTATAAAAGCAATTCTCATTAACGATTACGACCACAGGTAAGAGGATTGAAAAAGTCTTATACATACCCAGGCATTCAATGCTTTAGAACTCTATACACATTAGGAAGCTATCCAGGTTATTTTAGAGGTCTTACCTCTGGGTCCTTTTTAAAAAGTATAGAAAGAGAGAGAAAGAATAAGTTGTGCTCTTTTGATAATCAATCAAGACATCATTTAGTAGGGTTAAAGTCTTCAGACGTCAATACATTCATTTAGATTTAAAATGCGGTTTTGAATGAGAAACAAATGAAAACATCTACATCTGACTTGTTGTTTAAAAAAGGCCATTTCAGAATTTTACTAGGACAGGAAACAAATAAAGCAAGTTAAGTTTCATAAAAAACAAACTAAGCTTTATTGACAAACTGCTGCAAAACATCTTTTGGACAGATTTAGTAACCTATTTAGGCAAGCTTACACATGTAGCATAATGCATTTTATGGAGAGGGTACAGATACTAGTGGCAGAATAAGTACAGTTAGGATGTTTTAAAATATGTACAAGAGTTCGGATTGAGCTGCAGGATCCCTTCTCTGTAGAAAGAGAAGACCCATGTGGAGATTTTTGTCCCAATCCTTCTTTGTGTACTTTTTGTGCATGCAGTTTATAGAGAATCAGATCACAAAAATGAAGACCTGAACTGTTTTTTTAGCATTAACACGAGGCCATCTCTCGGCCATGTGCTCATTAAACAAACATTTTTGTCTTCAGAGTCTTAAAATTAATTTTTAACATGTAGAACAAATTGAGGATATGAGGACAGTCCATCTCAACAGTGTCTATTAGGGCTATATTTCAAAACTCTAAGTACAATGACAAATATTGCTGCCTAAGTCTAAATGGACAACGTTTTAGAACTATTTAAAAACAAACCATCATCAAGAATGAATTGTACTGATTCCATTAACATTGATTCTTTAACCTTCACTTAATTTAGGATTGGTTTTTTTTTTGTTTCTATATTACATAATTGAAAGTTTAAAAGGTATTTTATTTGGCTATATTAACAGAATTTTGAAATGTAGCCTAAATGGGAATCTGCAACTGACCCTCGACAGATTCTTTGTATTTAAAAAACAATTAATTCCTTAGACAAGTTGATAATGAGCCACTAATTCCACTAGAAATGACTACTCCCAAACAGTTTAAAAAAAATTAAAGATCAACAATGCAAAAAAAGCCAGAGGGGGGTAAAAAGGGTCAGAGAAAAAAATACAGCAAAATAAATTAAAAATTCAAATGAAAAGGAACATAAAAAGGACGCCAACTTTCTCCTCTCTAACCCATCTAAAAGCCGCTTTGGTTGGTTGGTTGGAGGGATTGGTGGCTGGTTGGTTGGAGCGACAAAGTAGGGGTGGGGGAGGGAGTTCGCGGTCAAATCTCAAAAACCAGTTCCGATTTTCAGTTCCCAAATTTGCTCTCTCGTATAAAGTCCAGCGTAGGAAAAGACCAAACCAAAGACAAAACGGACAATTACTTTTGTCGGGCTGCTTAAAGCGAGAGCTGCCGTGGTAGACAGGGCGACACGTTAAGGGTGGGGAGTCCGCTTCAGTACTGTCGGTATGGGTGCTCCCGGTAAGGCGTCTTGGCACCTCTGGAGGGGGGAGGGGCCTTCCCTACAGCAGTTCGCTGGGTCCCGTTCCAGTCATCCTGGCCTGGAGAGGACACACACAAATAAACACATTTACAATTCAATATGGATTCAAACCACTTGAAGATTTTTTTTTTTTTTTTTTTTTTTAAATTTCCCCACTGTGGGATTAATAAAGGAATATCTTATCTTATCACAGAAAACTCATTTGGTTAGTGGACGTTAAAGGTGCCCTGTGGAGTTTTTCTGCACAAAGGTGTTGGAATTAGGACTGGTTTTGGCAAGAATCTGACAACATGATATGTTACAGGAGTAACGATTCAATATATTGCAAAATATTGTGATACTGTAAAGCAAGAAGATATATTGCGATTTTGCCTAAACTAATTTTAGGAAAACTGTCATATTATAAAGACACGCCACCATACAGTATGTACAAAATCTGAGTAAACAAAGTCACTTTGTGAAATGGCTACTATGTGGACTTACATCATTACACATGAATACAATTGGACTCATTGGATCCACAAGAGTCTCAGCTTTACAGTGATACCCAATTTATGCAATTCTAAGACAGTTTAGGGACCCCAGTATGCAGAAATATCAAAATACACCATTTTAGAATAGGCGAAAATACATTTATGTTTAGTTTTTTGGCCCAAACGGCATGGAATTATCATAAAGTGGGCATTTCCCTAAAGGGGAGACTTGTAGGTACCCTTATTTAACCCATTTTCATTCACATATCCTGAGGTCAGAGGTCAAGGGACCCCTTCAAAAATGGCCATGCCAGTTTTTCCTCACCAAAATGTAGTGTAACTTTGGAGCGTTATTTAACATTCTTCACGACATGCTAGCACTATAACCTCCGAAATACGGAATAGTGGCCGGGTCCGCCGGCGGGCCATTGAATTTTTAAGAGGTTAATTAAAAATCAATATAGTGTTTTGGAGAATCAATACAGTATATAGCACAACATCATTTCGCAATACTGATGTGTGTCAATATTTTCTTACACTCCTATTTGGAATAACATGAAACCATTGGCAGGACTGTGCATTGCCCAATACAAATATATCAGGGGCCGTCTCATTAGAATATTTCTCCATAGCGCTATCTGTGGTCAAAACCTCCACAGGGTAGCTTTAAAGTTACCAGTTAGTGGCTTTAACTATGAAATCTAATTTTGGCTGGTGATCCATAAAGTCAATTTGAAGTCCTTCTCCAATAAGTCACGTATGGTGGGCTATCAATATTTGTAGTAGGGCTGCCCCCTCTGAGTCAATTAGTCGACTAATCGCTCGTTTGGTCTTAGTCGACTAAGATTTCTTTAGTCAATTAGTTGGTTTTTAAGCTTTTTTCATGCTGAATGACTTATTTCCAAGAATCTAATGAGCACATCTCTGGTAAACACAAGATTTAAAGTGGTGCTTTCGTGTGATTCTTTGTGGAGAAACTCAGTTTTACAGATCTGTCGATTAAATCAACTCCTCGATTAGTCGACTAAGAATTTCGTTGGTCGAGGACAGTCGTAAATTTTAGACTTAAATTGACAATTCCAGGACATTATACAAATCAATCAACCAATCAATAACTGAAAATTCATCCATAACAACATTTGGGGATGTATTGCATACTATAGGACTTAAAAAATGAAATACAATTAAAACTTTTAAAATTTTTCTTTTGCTAACTTTTAGTTGTTTTTTGGGGGGTCATATTTATATGCACACTTTTTATATTCAGCATATTTTTAAAAGTATAAATTAAGTCATCTTTGTTGACAGCGAATAAAGTTTTTCCTCACCATATGACTCGTACGACTCTGTGGTCTCTCCGTGTCCGTAGTCGTAGTATTCTGGCTCTCTGATGGTCAAAAACAAGAGAGAGAAAAAGAAAAATAATCGCTTTTAATCTTTGCAAAAAACATCAAGTAGCTGCTGACTGTAATGTCTAGGGGGACGATAATTGGCTTCCATGAATAAGATCAAAGCTTGGCTCTCTAGCATTGAAACATCTCAGTCCCGGCTGGTTCTCCTAAAAAAACACCGCCATCCAAACCATGAAACGTGAAGTACCATCAGCGCTGAATTTTGTGCAGAGTGGCTAAAAAGTGTTTTTCTGCTCTCAAAAAACACTTTGAGCAAAACTAGCAACTAGGCAATGTGTGTGTCTGTGTGTGCACTTTGTGAGAAGCAGGTGAAAACCAAAGAGACGTCTGATTCACTCACGCCTGCGGCTGACTGTAATAGCTGTCGTATGACTCGTAGGCCGTGTCTGTGTAGCTCTCATCGTAGCCCTGGAGAGGGAAGGAAACAGAGTGAGAGTTAGGGAGAGGCTTGTTCATGAATCATGGATGTCAAGATGTCCCCAAAGTACTACACTTGTACTGAAGCAGACACGCTCCCCTTATGTCTCAAGCATCCAAAATCACTTATTTCTGTGTTGACGGACGAGCAATTCAAAGCTAACTGAGTGCCAAGAACAAGCTCATTGAGAGGAGACACGTGTTGGAGGCCAGATTTAGCTACGTCAAACCTGCCGTTTAAAGATATCTTTTTGTTTGTTTGTATAATATGAACTGTGCTGAGGACATTCACATATAAACTAAATGGATGAATTAAAACTACCCTCCGCTGGTTCTTGTACTTACATATTCGTCGTAGCCCTCAGCAGCTGCACTAGGGGTGTGCTGGTGGGGTGCCATCCTCTGTGGGGGTCCGGCGGTTGGGGGCCTGGCACGGGGTGCTGAGGCTCCCCTGGATGGTGCTGCTGGGGGTCCTCCTCGGCCTCCTGGGACGCCTCTCACTGCGCCACCTCTGGCTGGGCCGCCTCGGGGCACACCTCCCCTGGCGGGAGCACCGCGAGGTGGCATTCCCCGACCCCTGGAGACGAGAACACTGAGTTAATACTGTGCTCTTCTTCTACTTGAGGGAATAGTTCGACATTTTGGGAAATATGTGTATTCACTTTCTCACCAGGAGTTAGACGAGAAGATCGATACCATTTTCATATCTCTACGCTAATTATCAGCATAATGCACCATACAGATATGCGAGTGTTGTTGAGCTTCTCATCTAACTCGTGGCAAGAAAGCAAATAAGCCTCTTTGCCAAAATGTCAAGCTAGTCTCTTGAAAAAGGGAAAACTTATACAATTTTAACATATTTATACTAGGGCTGTCAAAATTAACGAGATAACGCGTTAACGCAAATTCGTTTTAACGGCACTAATTTCTTTAACGCATTAATGCAACTTGTGATTTTTGGGATGTAGCGGACTCAGTTTTAAAGATTGAGAGTGAAGATGAAATCATAAAACCTAATGAATCCATTGGTACCATGTCATACTGGCATATCGTGAAGGAAGCAAAATTACGCTCCAAACTTACACTAAATTTTGGCCAAGAGAAACTGACATGGCGATTTGCAAAAGGGGTCCCTTGACCTCTGACCTCCAGATATGTGAATGAAAATGGGTTCTATGGGTACCCACGAGTCTCCCCTTTACAGAAATGCCCACTTTATGATAATCACATGCAGTTTGGGGCAAGTCATAGTCAAGTCAGCACACTGACACACTGACAGCTGTTGTTGCCTGTTGGGCAAACAAATCTCCCTTTAAGGAACATTTAGCACAGATAAAAAATGTGCGATTAATTTGCGATTTATCACAGTTTTAAAGGGACTGTTTGTAACTTCTTACACGTATAAATCAATCCGGGTCGGTGTCCCATGCGCACTCGCGTGTGGCTACGCTGTTCAGACTCAGACTCCAACACAAACTACACAGAAGCACCAAAACCGCAAAGTTATATCTAGTGAAGCCCGTCTTGCAAAACAATATTGGCTGCAGTCAGAGGACGCGGGGGAGACCGTAGCTTTGGTCTCCAGGGCCGGAGTCTCTGCTGTACTCTGCTCCTCTGCCTGCTTGCCTTCAGTCACACACCACGCTTGTTCTCGCTATTTCACTCCACTCTCACATGCATGCGCGCACACTACACACTGAAGGAGAGTTAGTTTAGCTCTGAGAATATCTAGTGAATGTACAGTGGACGTTTGTGCAGAAATAAATGCTGCAGCTCCTCTAGACCAACAGAGGTTTCCCGTGTCTTGTGAAGTGACGGGGCTCCGCAGCGTGAAACGTTATCGTCCCCGACCAAAACTCCGGTGTCTCCCCTGTTCCCTCCGACAGCGGTCGGGAGGCTGAGGCAGGAAAAGCCAACACTAGGATCAGCAGTGATTCATGGAGAGACCTTCGTCTGGTCAGCTAACATTACTGCCAAGCAGGTGAAATATAGAGTGATATTGTGGTTTTAGCTGACGTGTGTCGCCTCACTGTTTTGAGCAATGCTCGTTCATGTCTATGTAGAGCGAGCACAAGCGCGAGCCCAACGCTGACTTTCGTTGACTTAACAGCCACAGGTGTCGCTGTTAACAAGCATTTCTGATTCTTACAAACAGTCCCTTTAATAATTGACAATCATGCGATTAAATATTATAATCGATTGACAGCACTGATCTATACTGTATGATTCTTCACATTTTTATCAAAGAAACTAAACATGAACTGATAATTTAGGGAGCATTTGGAATTTTTTTGTGTGACTGGCTATTGACTTAGATTCCTTGATATTTTTTCAACTCACGGCTGAAGTTGTTTCTCGTATTAGTATGTATTCTCGGCGGATCAAAAGTATCTTGCTTCTTCAGCATAAGTACACTGAAAACTACACAATTACACAAAAAGGAGTCGATATAATGCTGCTTCCGGCCTTGCTCAGCATTTCCATTGATACATAGATATGGTAGTCGATGAACAATAGTGTCTTTGTATTTCTTCAGTGACCTAGCAGCTGTTGTATGAGAAACTGTGTGTGTGTGTGCGTCTCCACACCTGTGTGCTACACCAGGAGGGACTCCGCGGCCCCTGACCGGAGGGCCCCCCCTCCCTCTGGCTCCGTGCTCCTGGCCTCCGTTCAGGTAGCTCATCTCCATGAACTGCTCTTGGCAGATATCATCCATCATATCCTACACACACACACACACACAGAGAGGAAGAAAATAAAAAGAAGAAAGAGAGAGAGAGGGTGAGAAACAGGAGCACATGACATGGGAAAAGTGAAGGAGCACAAATGAAAAGCAAAAAGAAAAAGCGAGAGAAGAAGAGGGGAGAAAGGGAGCCAGTGTGGAAGAACGAGCGATGAATAAAAGCGCGAAACACAATTACAGAGCTGCTCACAACATGGCATCCCCCTAATGGCTAACAGAGCGAGTGGAGAGAAAAAGTCTCGGTGCCAGTGACTCAGAGTGTTAAAGAGAAGGGGGGCGGTGCGGGGGGGGGGGGGTCGTGGATGTGGGAGGTTGGAAAGCATCCATCCACACTCCCTGTCTTCCTGTGTGCCTCTCCATCAGGCACAAAATGTAAATCACTTCTTGACAAGTCTGGTGTGACTGCTGTATCAACGGTTACCTTATTTCATCCGCAAAAAAACAATAAGTTGGGATGGATTAGTGAAGCTGCCTGTCTGAGCTGCACAAATCCCGCAACACAATCCGGCCACCTTTCTTCGGGGAGCAATCGCAAAGGCCTGCACTGTGACCCAATCGATCATTTTTTCATATATCAGTCCCTGGAACGGTGACCGAGCTCTAATGACGCTGAAAAAGAAAGGAGGGTGGGGGGGATACTAGAATATGCAGCGCAGACGGCAGCTTTCAATTTATCTGCAGCAAAAAAGTAAGCAAACCTCTTGACTGATTACGAATTCATCTCAGTCACACACGGCAAGGAGTAGCGCGACTGCAGCTGCATTTAACAAGCCGGCAAGGTGACACGTCTTCACCCATCAAGGTGTTTAGATTAATTAAAGTGGCTTTACACATTCTATAGGAAATATAAAAAAGAAAATGTCTGTGTCGAGGAACAAAAAAGGGATCTGAAAAACCCCTTCACACAGGATCAAGGCTGTGCTTTTTTGCATTTACATTGGCAGACATACAGGTATACAGATGTATACATGTATAAGAAAAAAAGATGAAGAGAAAGAATCAAAGTCTTCTGGAATACCTCAGGAGGAGCAATACATAAAACATTTCAACAACAAACCACATTGTGAACTTGAGGCATTTATTAAAACATGACCTGGTTCCAAATAAAAGGGTGTCAACACTGACAGATTAGGGCCTTAAATTGTAACGACGGGCTTCTTTTACATAACGCGGCAACATCAGCCCCATTCATCTCACCTTTGACCCAAATTATTCCTTCTTCTATAGCTCACTAATTAAAAAGTGTGGGCATCTATTGGCCTGCGCTGACATGAGCCATTGTTAGAGCACTGTGGGCTTCAGCACGGGCTCGACAAGCAGACTGGGTTGGCCCGCGCTCAAGAATCTCTCAGCATAAAACTAATAAAGTAAGCTCAGATCTGTGTGGGAGCCTTACATCTACCGAGCCGATTCTGCTCACTCGCTGGAGAATGAGACGACACGGCGAGGGGGTGACCCCGCCGACACAGTTAAAGCGCCCCGATTCCCCCTCCTTAAGCTGATTGCTTATATTACGTTGCATTGCTTTGTCTACCTTACACCCCGCTCTGCCTTTTTTTGAAAGGCACACCATCGGTCAATTACCCCAAGAACACTTTCAGCGGGGTTTCTCAACCTTTTCACCCCAATTTCAGCGTCTCAATTGTGACAATTTAGTGGTTTTTTTCCCCCTCTTGTGTAAAAGTGATTCAATCGTTTTCAAGGTTTAGGCTGCTGATTAGACAAAACAAGCTCATCAACTTTGGTTTTAGGAAATTGTTAACAGGCATTTTTACAATTTTAAAATTATGTTTTATAGACCAAACTAAATCGAGAGAACACTCAGCAGATAACTTTGATAATGAGAGTTACCGTCAGTCAGGTACCCAAGAACACTTTCAGCGGGGTTTCTCAACCTTGTCACCCCAATTTCAGCTTCTCAATTGTGACAATTTAGTGTTTTTCTTTCTGTTATGTGATAGTGAGTCATTCGTTTTCATGGTTTCGGCTGCCGATTAGACAAAACAAGCTCATAAACTTTGGCTTAAGGAAATTGTAACAGGCATCTTCTACAATTTTCAGTTGATATTTTATAGACCAAACAATTAATCGAGAAAACATTTGGCAGATTAATTCGATTAGGAATACACCGATACCGATACTAGATCGAATATCGGGCCAGTACTGACTCAAATAGCTGAATCGGGTATCATTGACAATTTGGCCGATCTATTGAATTCAATTTTATGTTTATACACATTATATACTGGCATTTTAATTCCTGTTTAAGTTTTGACCAATTTGTTGCTGCATTAAAAAGAGTTTACACCTGAATTGTTTTTCCTCTTAATTTTGAAGATTTTTTACCAAGTTGCTGGTTTAGTTGCTACAATTTATTATTCCAATGATAAATAACCATTCAATACATTTATATATCTATGTATATATTCATTACATTTTGTTTTACAAAGTTTGGAAAGCAATATTGAAGTCAAGCATGATGTTTCTTTACACATAAAATAATGATCCCGGTCACTTTCACACAGTGAGGCATACAGCTTATTAATTAAACACTGGTATCGGCTCGGTATCGGCCGATACCCAAAGCCCAAGTCGGTAACTGGACTGAAAAAAGTCGGATCGGTGCTTCCCTAAATTCGATTATGAGAGTTCAATTTGTAGGTTTAAATTGTCAACTCATTAATTATTAGAATTAAATGACGGACAGAAGATAACTCAAATCTAATACTAATTTAAACACTTTCATCAGCTTTTAACTCAAAATTTACTGTTACAAAGAAAGATCAGCTTTGATTTACATCTTTAGAATAATAAAGCTTTGTCAGACATATCTAAAGACATCACTTTAGCCTCTGTTAACTTGTGTTGAGTGGCAATATTGTTGACATTTTACAGGCTAAATGATGAATTGAATAAGTAATCAACAGGTTAATTAATGGCAAAAAAAGAATTGTTAGATAGATGCAGCTCTAGGAACGCCCCACACAGATGAGTCAATAGAAAACAACAAGACACAAGAAAGTGGGACTCACAGGAAACAGGAACTTCTTGACCTCCTCCATGGCGTGTGCCATGCGCAGGTAGGCCTCCGGCACGGGGGCGAACACCTCGATGAATACGTGCAGCTCCATAGACAAGTGGGCGTACTTGGGCTCGCCGCCTTTCCTCAGCCCCTCCTCCTGAGACAAGGGCAACATCACAGACGCGTCAGCGAGTCAAAGAGAAGCCCGCAGTTTACTCTAAAATGAAATGAATTATGCACGAAGTAATCGCATTTCATCCGCCTCAGAGGGCATCAGGCATAGGGTGTGGTATTCCCTTCCTTTATTTAGCTCGATGATTACATCAAAGTGGTAGATAACAGGTTTAGCAGGATATCCGGAAGAATCCTGGAACAGATGTGCAGTGCGTGGGTGCCCTTGGCTCCGCGTTTACGTTCACCCGAGCTATCCTGCCAGTCGACGCCATCTGGGCTCGCTGCCTGACATCCCTTCTCAAGTACAGGCCATATGTGTTATGGCTTCAGGTACCCTTCGCACAGGTGTGTAGCGCCAGATGTGTGTGTGCGAGGGGAGTGTATTACCTTGGATTTGTCTCTCATGGATCCTTTGCCCAGCACAGAGATCTTGGCTCCGGTCTCTTCCTGCAGACGCTTGATTGTATTGCCCTGAGGACCCAAAATCTTCCCCACGAAATTGAACTAACAGCAAAACAAAACAGGACAAAATTAGCTTGACAATCAACAGCAAGAGGCAAGTTTAATACCAAGAGAGTGAAGGAGCAATCACTGTCAGGGGTCTTGTTGCACATGCTGCAGCCTTAAGTAGTAGATTTAGCAGAGGAGGTCGATATGAGCCCCCGAGGGCTGGAACACCGTCAGTTAACTACAATCATCCAAGCACTGAGCCTTGTGAGGAAAAACCTGCGTTCTTTACCTCCGTAATCTTTAAACAAAGTAATTATTATCATTATATATGATGTGTCCTACAATTAGCCGTCAGTGGCATTTAGCAAAAGGGTTGCCGACGAGGAAGCAATTCCTCCTGGAGTTGTAAAAGTAGCTTTTGTAATCTGAAACCAAACATGTACCGACTAAAAACCAAGTCTGGCAAACTAAGACAGGCTTCTGGAGATCAGAAGACTGTCTTACCCCCACAGACCCGACTCCTACATCATATTGATCTGATGCTCGAGATCGGGGCAGCATCTATTCATCTTATTCTTTTTTAAATCTTAAAGAAGTGTTCTGTAAAAATGTCAAAAAAAGTAAGTTGAATCCCAAAAAGGCTTTAGAAAGTCACCATATAAAAACGTAGGTGACTCAAACGGATGCAAATATATTCAACAACATGCAAATGAAGCATAATGCAGCTAGCGATGCATTCTGTGTGAGTTTTTACAGGACAGTTTATACCCTCACATCGTAAAAAAAAATCATCCTAAAATCAATGTAGCCAAATGTGTGAGCCAGATATAGATTGATCTGACATGGATGAATACACCTGAGGTTACTAGTCGGAATGGAAACATTTGCAGAAGATCCAATCTTCTGCACACCGTGTGAATTACACTGCAATATATAGAGCTATCCTACCCATAGTGAAATTAACTTTTTGATCCTTTTATGATATTTTAGGACATGCCAGTATTGGCTGTAATTATACTCTGGAGCTTAAGGATCAAGGTTGAGAGGAGTAATTTGAGACTCCCAAGTAACCCCATGGCTTTGTGTAATTGAAACCCGGCTGCAGGATAAATTAAATCAAGAGGGGTTCATGGCAAAAAAAAAAGGAGGACAAGATTAAAAAAAAAAAAAAAAGAGGCAGCTCACCTTGGGGTACTGTTTGACAGGTATGAGCACTCGTTCCTTAAGTTTGATGTTCTTCGTTGTGAAAAGGTCCAGGTACGGTTCTGCCTCCTTTTTAGTCTCGCCTTTCTGGATTCTATCAATTTCTAGAAGGGGAGAGGCATCGTTTCAGGCAAAGTGTTCATGCAATCAAACAGGATTCAAAGAGGCAAAGTACAGTTATGAGGAGGATTTATGTGCACTCACATTATTAAGTAAGCAGAGATTTAGAGATTTGCAGGTAATATTCGATCTCAGTGTCTAGGTTCAAACTTGGCAAGATTTTTATTGAAAAATGAACTACTTTTAGAGACACATTTAACAGTTCAACTGCAGTTCTAGACGTCTATAGAACTTTTTTCAGTCTAATTTTGTCTGGTTTTAACCG